>NC_053429.1:103494184-103567681 GCF_007990345.1 Gossypium hirsutum | reverse complement strand
CGTTCACTCTCTTTGATACTAATGTGATGCATGATTGACCCTGGTTCTACTCATTCATATGTATGCGAAACCTTAGCAACCAGTAAGACTCTACCTGTTGAGTCTACTGAGCTCGTAATTCGAGTATCAAACCCTTTGGCCAATGCGTACTTGTTGATAAAGTGTGTAAGAGATGCCCTCTAATAATCCGAGAATCCTGTTTTCTGGCCGATTTGATGCTTTTGCCGTTCGACGAGTTTGATGTTATTCTTGGTTGGATTGGTTACCGCGCATGATGCGGTTGTGAATTGCAAAAGCAAGACTATCGATTTGAGGTGCGCAAATAACGAAATAATCCGAGTTGAGTCTGTGACTTAAGGGGGGTTGCCAGCTGTAATATCACAATGTTGGCCCAGAAATATGTAAGGAAGGGTGCGAAGCATACCTCGCATATGTACTTGATGACAAGGAGTTAGAAAAGAAACCCGAATCGGTGCCGGTGGTTTGTGAATACCCGGATGTTTTTCCTGAAGAATTACCGGGTTTGCCACCTGTTCGGGAGATAGAGTTTGGTATTGAGCTTGTACCTGGAACTACGCCAATTTCGATAGCTCCGTATCGTATGGCACTAACCGAGTTAAAAGAATTGAAAGCTCAATTGCAAGAGTTGACGGATAGAGGTTTCGCTCGACCAAGTTTCTCACCTTGGGGTGCACCAGTATTGTTCGTGAAAAAGAAGGACGGAACCATGAGGTGGTGCATTGACTATCGTCAACTAAATAAAGTGACGATAAAGAATAAGTATCCGTTACCGCGTATTGATGATTTGTTTGATCAATTAAAGGGAGCATCAGTGTTTTCAAAGATAGATTTGAGATCGGGTTATTATCAGTTGCGGATTCGAGATTCGGACGTACCCAAAACTGCTTTCAGAACGAGGTACGGTCACTATGAGTTCTTAGTGATGCCGTTCGGGCTCACTAATGCCCCTGCGGTGTTTATGGATTTGATGAATCGGATCTTCAGGCCGTATTTGGATCGGTTCGTAGTTGTGTTTATTGATGACATCTTGGTCTATTCAAGAGATGAGACCGAACATGCTGAGCATCTGAGGCAAGTGTTGCAAATTTTGCGGGATAAGCAGTTATATGCTAAGTTCAGTAAGTGTGAGTTCTGGTTAAGAGAGGTTAGCTTCTTGGGTCATGTGGTATCCGCATCGGGTATTCGAGTTGACCCGAGCAAAATTTCAGCCATACTTAACTGGAAGCCTCCGAGAAATGTTACCGAAGTCCGGAGCTTTCTAGGGCTCGCCGGTTATTACCGACGATTTGTCAAAGGTTTCTCGATGATAGCCACACCAATGACGAAGCTACTTCAGAAGGATGTTAAGTTCGAATGGACGGAGAAATGTCAGAAAAGCTTCGATCAACTGAAAACTCATCTGACTGAAGCTCCAATTTTGGTGCAACCCGAATCGGGTAAAGAGTTTGTCGTTTATAGTGACGCATCCTACTTGGTTGGGTTGCGTATTGATGCAAGAAGGTCGAGTTGTGGCCTATGCGTGAGACAATTGAAGCCACACGAGAGAAATTATCCGACCCATGATCTCGAACTAGCCGCCATTGTGTTTGCATTGAAAATATGGCGACATTATTTGTTTAGTGAGAAGTGCCATGTGTTTTCGGATCACAAAAGTCTCAAATATTTGATGACTCAACGAGACTTGAATCTGCGACAAAGACGTTGGCTTGAGTTGTTGAAAGATTACGAGCTTGTCATTGATTACCACCCGGGAAAGGCTAATGTGGTTGCGGACGCCTTAAGCCGGAAATCACTGTTTGCTTTGCGAGCGATGAATGTACACTTGTCTGTTCTACCTGACAATGTGTTAGTAGCTGAATTAAAAGCCAAACCATTATTGACTCATCAAATTCGTGAAGCTCAGAAAGTCGATGATGAATTGGTTGCAAAACGAGCTGAGTGTGTTCCGAACAAGGAATCGGAGTTTCAGATTGATGATGATGGTTGTTTGAGGTTTAGAAGTCGTTTGTGTGTTCCAAGGAATTCGGAACTCATTCCGATGATTCTGAACGAAGCCCATTGTAGCCGAATGTCAATTCATCCTGGGAGCACGAAAATGTACAACGACTTGAAACGTCGGTTTTGGTGGCGTGGTATGAAACGAGACATCTCCGACTTTGTTTCGAGATGTTTAATATGTCAACAAGTGAAAGCGGAACATCAAGTGCCTTCAGGGTTACTTCAGCCGATCATGATACCCGAGTGGAAATGGGACCGAGTCACAATGGACTTTGTGTCCGGACTGCCATTGTCCGCAAGTAAGAAGGATGCGATTTGGGTTGTTGTTGATAGGCTGACTAAGTCGGCTCACTTTATCCCCGTGCGTACGGATTTTTCATTGGATAAACTAGCCGAATTGTATGTCTCTCAGATTGTGAGATTACATGGAGTACCTATTTCTATCGTGTCGGATAGAGATCCGAGATTCACCTCACGATTTTGGAAGAAATTGCAAGAAGCTTTGGGTACCAAGCTGCATTTTAGCACCGCTTTTCACCCCCAAACCGATGGTCAATCCGAGCGGATAATTCAGATACTTGAGGATATGTTGAGATGTTGCATCCTCGAGTTCAGTAGTTCATGGGAACGGTATTTACCTTTGATTGAATTCGCTTACAACAACAGTTTTCAATCAAGTATTAAGATGGCACCTTATGAGGCTTTGTACGGTCGTAAATGCCGTACGCCATTGTTTTGGACCGAGCTTGGTGAAAGTAAAATTTTCGGAGTTGATTTGATTAAAGATGCCGAACAAAAAGTAAAGGTAATCCGTGAGAGTCTAAAGGTAGCCACAGATCGTCAAAAATCGTATGCGGATTTAAAGCGAAAGGACATTGAATATCAGGTGGGAGATAAAGTGTTTCTTAAAGTGTCACCTTGGAAGAAGGTACTCAGATTTGGCCGTAAAGGCAAGTTGAGCCCGAGATTCATTGGGCCGTACGAAATTTCCGAACGAGTGGGGCCGGTTGCATATAGATTGATTTTGCCCCCTGAACTTGAAAAGATTCACGACGTCTTTCATGTTTCGATGCTTCGGCGCTATAGATCTGATCCTTCGCACATAATTAGTCCGTCGGAGGTTGAAATTCAGGCTGATATGAGTTATGAAGAAGAGCCGATGCGTATCCTAGCTCGTGAAGTGAAGGGGTTGCGAAACAAAAGGGTTCCGTTAGTAAAGGTGTTATGGCTCAAACACGGGATCGAGGAAGCTACTTGGGAAACCGAGAGCTCGATGAAAGAACGATACCCAAACCTATTTACCGGTAAGATTTTCGGGGACGAAAATTTCCTGAGTGGGGAGAGTTGTAACAGCCCAAAATTGACCCTAGTCGGGAAGTGGTTTCGGGACCGCTAAACCGAGTCACCGAAAGGTTTGAATGTGATGTTTATTGTCTAGAATATGTAATCATGATTGTGTGAAAATTTCAAGCTTCGATTTAGTCGATTGCATGTGAATTTAGTCAATAGGACTTATATGAGAAAATTTTAAAATGTGATAGGTCAATGCATGAGGAACTATTAGTGCATGTGGAAGAAAAAGGGGACTTGCATGTCAAATTCCCCCTCCCTAATATGTAGTGGCCGGCCATGCTATGGGTGGAAACATGTCACCAACATGTTGTATTAGTGATGTATGGTAAGGGAAATAAAATATTAAGCATGATAATTAAATAATGAAGGGAAGGGTGATGGAAAAAAAAATAATAATGGTCTCACCCCCTTGTTGCCGTGAATTGAAGAAAGAAAACAAAAAAAAAGTGTTCATTCTTGAACATCCTTGGCCGAATAGAGGAAAGAAAGGAAGGGGGAAGAGCTTGAGAAAATCGGCTATGGTGGTTTGCTAGACTAAGGTATGTTTGATGTTGTCTTTGAGATGCATGCATGTTTTAAATAGCCCATGTTCAAATCTTGAATCTTGTTGATAACATGAGCAATCGGTCATGAGAAAGTGTTCAAGGAATGGTTGTTGTTCATGTTATTTGGATGAGAAATGGTGAGTTTTGTTGTTTCATGTTAAAGTTAGGTGAATGATGATAGAGGAGTGTTTGAACTATAAAAAAAAGAATCGGCTACCTTGTTATGAGCTAGGGCCGAATGTGAGTTTGGTTGTGTTTGAATATTACATGCTTGGTAGAATGGTGGATGAAGGTGCCGAATGTATGTTGGATTGATAGAGTCTCCAAATTGATTTTATGTGTGTATGCATGACCGAATATACGTGGTCACATGAGTAAGGAAATGAGTTATTTGATATGTGGTAAAAGTTAAGTACTAAATCGAAGGTTGCTAAAATTGCCATTTCTTTAGCCGAATATGTGCTTGATCAATGAAGGAATTGTTGAAGAATATAGGTGAACTTGGTGAGAGTATTCGGCCTAGTGTATAAATGATATGAAGATTTTAGGAAATTGTTTTGGTTAGGTGTATGTATGATTAAGTATATTCGGCAATATACTTAAAGTGGGTACATGGTATTACATTATAATTATTGAGCTTAAGTATATGGATATGTGTATATGTGGTCATATAATGACATCTTGGTTTGAAAATTTAATGATGTGTGATTGCCGGATGTGATAAATAAATTCATGTTATTGGGTTAAATATTGAATACTCTTATTTGTATTATTTAAGCTCAAGAACCTAAAGGAGAGGCGTCCAACAAGGGGAAATCGAAGGTCATCGAGTAGCCGACTCGGAATTATTTTACGCGACATAAAGTAAGTCATTAAGCATGTAGTTGGTATTATTTCAAATGGTCATAATGTGTATGTATTGATGCTGATTGGAATGAACAAATATACATATATATATATGCATGTACGTATGTGATGATGAAATTGTTGAATGAAAGAAAAGAAGTAAGATGTACTGAGTTGTTGATCTCGGCACTAAACGTGCGGGATGACCATTTATGACCATGAGATTGGCGCTAAGTGCGCGGGATTAAATTGTACAGCACTAAGGGTGCGATTCGACTATGTTGCACTAAGTGTGCGAAATGAATATGATGCACTAAGTGTGCGAATTGACCATGCGGCACTAAGTGTGCGAGTTTGACTATGTAGCACTAAGTGTGCGATTTGATTATGTAGCACTAAGTGTGCGAGTTGATTATATAGCACTGTGTGTGCGGGCTCAATATACATTCGTGAATCATTATGGACACTATGTGTGCGACACTATTGAGTCGATCGCGGACAGCGGATCGGGTAAGTGTCTTGAGTACGTGGCTAATAGGTGCTATGCTTATACTTGGTGTTGAGCTCGGTAAGTTCGAACCTATGTGACAAATATACTTGAAGTCACGTACATAAAATTTATCGTAGGATGGGTGAAAGGCCGTATAGTCGTTTGATTGTAACGAAAATAAATCGATTTATGAAAATGCTTCAATGTCCTATTGATGAGTATATAGAATGTGAATGCATGAATTGATATGAAATTGAATCGATAGGTTGGAGGAACTATGGTATGGTTCGGTATGGATGGAGTAAATTGTCTCGTTCCATTTTGTTTCCTCTTGGGATAATGTTATTGATAGATGGTAGTGCATTGCTTATGACTTACTGAGTTATAAACTCACTCGATGTTTCCTTGTCACCCATTATAGGTTGCTTGGACTCATCTATTTTTGCGGGGTCGGGCCGTCATCGAAGTCATCACACCGGATAGCAAGTTTTGGTACTTTCTTCTTAGTTGGCTTAGAAGAACATTTTGGCATGTATAAGCTATTACGTTGTGTTTGAACTTTGGCATGTAAACTTTAAGCCATGCGAAAATGGCACGAATGTTCGATTGAGTTGGATCAAGGGTAGGCATGAAATGGACCTAGTTACTTTCGTAACAGATGCTGGCAGCAGCAGTGTCATGAGATTGAAAAATCACTAAAAATAGTAGGAGTGGAATTAATTGATGAATAAATTATGTAATCGAATCTCGATGAGTCTGTTTTCATGAGTAAGTAACGAAAAGATCATATGGGCAGTATATTAAGAGATAATCAGATTTTTGTGGGACAGGGCCAGAACGGTTTCTGGATTCCCTTCTCCGACTTTGGAAATTCATTATAAATTAACCAGAGATAATTAGGGGTCGTACCATATATGTACAGATTCCTCTCTGAGTCTAGTTTTCATAGAAACAAACGGCATCAGTATTGAAGCCCCGTGCAGGGAGATATCCAAGTCGTAATGGGAAAAGGTCAGTGTAGTCGACCCCTGCAACATGGGAGACTTTGAATAATAAACTGTACTAATTGGCCCGACCAAAAATTCTAGAAAAAAATACATAGATGGATACGTGAGTCTAGTTTCTGGGAAAAATTACGAAACTGATTTTTGAGTTACGAAACTCAAGATATGATTTTTAAAACGACTAGTACACAGATTGGGCAGTGTCTGGAAAATAAATTTTATAAGGGGTTAAAGTCAGTTAACACCTCGTGTTCGACTCCGGTGTCGGTTTCGGGTTCGGGGTGTTACAAGTACCAAACAATGGATAGTGATAGTGTGACTAGTTGCTGATGATCCCCGAGCCTGTAGCTTCCAAATGAGATCTATAAAACAGAGGAAACAGAGTAAACGGAGTAAGCATTACAATGCTTAGTAAGTTTTAAGCAGTGTCAACAGATAACAATCAAATTATAACATAGTTGTTCGTATTTTTATTTCACTCTTCCTTCGGGCATACCATCCCTTTACCGAATATGCACATCTCATCATATACAATAGGCAGATAAATTTTCACATAAAAGTGAGCTCATGTGACATAGATATATCGTATGATTTCACATAACCTCTCACACTGATCCGATGTCACATAATCATAGGAATAGTCTCATAGATTGCTCTCGTATGCATCACATAACTACCTTATGATTTAGTGCAAATCAAGCTCACATATAAACTTGGAGTACATACCTGTTTAACCTTTCGCATTGAATATATTTATAAGCAATTCTTATTACGAAGTCTTATAGCTTTAACCTCTACTCAGATTATCGGTGAGACCTTTAGCTCAGACGAAATCTCCACACGAAGTTATCGGGTCTTTCCCGGACAAAATCTCCACAAGTAGTCATCGGGTCTTTAGAGCTCGGATATAGTACGAGCACGAAGCTTACGGACATTAATCAGTGATAATATTCTCGCATAAAGCCTGTGGGGTTTTAACCCGGATATAGTACTGACACAAATGCCCTTCGGGACTTATCACATTTATACACTTTCACATCCATCACGTTGGCCACTCGGCCCTGTCACATATATACACTTTCACATTCATCACATCGGCCATTTGGCCTTATCACATATATACACTTTCACATTCATCACATCGGCCATTAGGCCTTATCACATATATACACTTTCACATTCATCACATCGGCTATTAGGCCTTATCACATATATACACTTTCACATTCATCACATCGGCCATTAGGCCATCACATCGGCCATTAGGCCTTATCACATATATATACACTTTCACATTCATCACATCGGCCATTAGGCCTTATCACATATATACACTTTCACATTCATCACATCGCCTATTAGGCCTTATCACATATATACACTTTCACATTCATCACATCGGCCATTAGGCCTTATCACATATATACACTTTCACATTCATCACATCGGCTATTAGGCCTTATCACATATATGCACATTCACATTCATCACATAAAATCCTAAATCAAAATACAAATTTTCATGTATTCACATCACAATTGTCCAAATATACTTCACATACCACACATACTATCATGTATACACTTTATCTTGGCCGAATCTACATCAATCATTTTCCAATGAATGATTCAATTTCACGCCATACTATCATTTCATATTCGAATACTCATATATCGTTTTACAATATCACGATTTAGAATTCACGTATGGGTTTAATCAATAGCTTATGAGCAACTAAAACAGTTTTATCCATGTTTACAACAAAATCACATATTCACTACGAGCTGTTTTTCCTGAGCAATAGTCACTAAATTATTTATAACTGGAGCTACGAAACTCCAAATCACTTGCCGTTAATTTTCCCTGAATATAGACTCGTATTTCTTCCATCCATAAAATTTCCAGAATTTTAGGTTTGGCTAATCAATACCAGATTTTTCTTAAAGTTTCCCCTATTTCACTGTTTGACTAATCTGACTGCTCTTCACTTCGAATCAAATTTTTCATTGTGCAGAATTCAAAATGTGTTCTATTTGATTTCATTTGAAACTAGACTCATTAAGGAGTCTAAGAATATAAATTTTATCTTATAACCATTTTTGTACAATTTATAATGATTTTCTAAAAACAGAACAGGGGATTTCGGAGTCATTCTGACACCGTCTCACACAACTTTAAATATCTCTTTATAGGAAATTTCTTTGCTCACAAGGTCTCTTTTATAAGAAACTAGACTAATTAAGCCTTGATTACATATTTTATTCAGCCTATAATTCTACACCAACAATTTATAGTGATTTTCTAAAATCACGTTACTGCTGCTGTCCGAAGCAAATTATTACAATTTGCTCTTAAATTTCCAAGTCCAAACACTTATGAACTTACCATTTGAGTTTAAGACATATCATGGCCACATCATATCTTATTAAATCAACTCATTATGTCCTATTATGATTGAATTTACTCAACGTTTAATCACTTAAAACTTACCTCGGAAGTTGCCGAACGATTACGAAGGCTCTTCGATCACTTTTTTCCTTTCCCTTATCCAACTTTGATCCTCTAGGCTCTTGAGCTAAATCAAACAAATTTACTTCTCAATCAAACACATACATACGGCAACCATATACATTTCAAAAACCAATTCATTCGTATCATTTGTCCATATATTAGCTTTTAGCATATTTGGTCATTAGAGCGACCTATTTAACTTTCAAGCATTCATTTCTAATTTTAATTAAACAATGCCGAATGCCATTAGCTACTAATGCCACACACACACATGTGCATAAATTTTCATCCATACATAACCTCTAGCTCATTCGGTCATTCATCTCTCAAACCTATCAAAGTTTCATGTCAAACTTCCCTGGCCGAATACACATATAAGCACATAATGCACATTTTGAATTTTTTTTATTTACTTCATGATACATTCGGCCTTGGCAAAATTTCATTAGAAATCCCTATTAGCCACTTCATCAATCAATTATATCATCTACTTAATATTTCATAACTTATCATGCTAGCTGAATATTATTTATTCAAGTTCATCATCTTCATATTCGACATTAGCATCAAATATAATAGCCCATTTCTTCCCACTTTGAATCTATGCATCCATTTAATCATAGTTTGTTCAAGCACTCATACAACAAGATTCATCCAATTTAACAAGAAACAAAAACTTTATTCCTCCATAGCTACAATGGCCGAAAGATCTAGACATCTCAATACCGAAATTTCTAACATGGGTTGCCTAAAGAATTTGGTAGGGAGTTCAAATTTATCTAGCATTTCAAGTAACTTAACACATCCATATAGCTAACATGCTAGTAGTATCAAGGCATCAACTAAAAGTTTGAAGCCTCTTAGCCGAATCCTAACTCTCCAACAACTCTAATTTCATCCATGAGATAAATAGAAGTAGGCTAACCCCCCAAAGGATGTGTAAACCTCCAAAAGCAACATTGAACATACCTTAATCTCAAGAACCACCTTGGCCGAACTTCCCCTCTTCTTCTTCCTTCAATTCACGGCAATGGAGGAGCAACCTAGCTCATTTTTTGTTTCTCCCCTACTAACCACTATTATTTTATTACCCATGTTCCTTATTTTATTAATTCTAACATAAAACACTAACATAAAATGTTTATAATACATTTTAACCCATAGCATGGCCGGCCACTAGTCAAATTTTGAGTACTTTGACATGCAAACCCACAACTTTAATAGTTTAACATTTTAATCACTTGGACATTTGCCTATCATATTTTTAAAGTTTCTCAAATATGCCCTTTTTAGCTAAATTTCACATCCAAATGACAAAATTAAAGCATGAAATTTTCACACATACTTATTCACAAATAATAAGCATAGAATATAACAATTAATTATTTTTGTAACTCGGTTTTGTGGTCCCGAAACCACTTTCTGACTAGGGTCAAATTAGGGGTGTCACAGAAAGTATCTTCAAAAATCAACAGATGCATCCAGAGAAAGGCTTTACATTAAAAAAAGGAGACTACAGAGACTTTATGGCAAGTATTCGTCAAGTTGCTGAAACTCTCAATTGGGAGCTATTTTGTGAAAAGAGACCTAGTGTGGATAAGGAGCTAGTTCATGAGTTCTATGCGAATTTAACTTCAAGTAAGATGACAGAAGTTCCTGTTCGTGGAATCAAGGAACTGATAAATTCAAATGCTATTATGAGTTCTTTGGATTACCTGATTTCAAAAACGATGATTATTCCACAATAATGAGCAATATCGAGCCTGAAAATTTGCAAGAAATTCTCGAGGAACTAACAGTTCAGGGTTCTACATGGACTGTGTCAAAACAAGGAATCCACACTTGTCGAAGAGAATATTTGACACCACAAGCAATATCGATACCATTATCAAAGAAGGAGCGAAGCGATTCGTGCAAAGGCAATAATGATGGAGCAAAAGATGAGTCCAGAATGGAAGGATCTGCAAATAAATAAAAGGGAGGGATCTTGACTTTACTTTATTTTTGTTCTTAGACTATTTTTAGGATTAAGTTTAATTAGGAATTTTTTTATTTTTACATAATAAAACAGAGAGGAAAATCACTAATGTGAGCAAGTCACAAAGTATAAAGTGTGGCAATAGATATATACATGTCTAGGATTGGATTTAGAAAGAGCTTGGTACTTAAGCAGTCAAATTGACCCACGTCCTCTTTTCTAAAATCCTACTTGGTGTATAGTATCTATTCACTTTAAACAATGAGAACGATGTTCATTTTAAGTTGGGGGGACCGAAAAATTGAATTATTTCCACTCAGAATAAAATTTTCTTTTAGTTATGATTAGAATATTTTTTTGTTCAAAAATTTGAATTTTGTTAAGTATGCTCAATTTGAGTATGAATAAAGTTCTATTATTTCAATAAATTATTATGTTAGCTTAATAATGACATGAATGTATTTTTAATAAAGCATGCAAATTTGTACCATAAAATTTTTAGTTCTTTAGGAAAGTTAGGTATGCATGAAAGTTTAAGTCTTTAGAATTAATTTAGTAGTTTCTTGAGGAAAAATCCTAAGGAGCATGGAATGTTGGAAATGATTTAGGCAACTATTGTTTGGACCATTTGAGCCTTTAAAGCCCTCCATGGTAAAATTTTATCCTTTGAAACACAACTTTGAGACTATATGGCCTAATTTTATTTCGACCCTTGCAATGATTAGCCATTACTTTTTGCTTAATGATCTTAAAATTGTCCCCAACACTAGACTCAGTAATATTCAAAATGTACTTTGAAAATAAGTTTGGGGGAGTGGAAAAGAAGTATCAATTGCTCGAGAATTGCAGTACACAAAGTAAGTGCTTGTGTTAGGTAAAAAAAAAGAGAGGGAGCACATGTATTTGAAAGAGATGTACAAAAGAGCATATGAAAGTCAAGTTGGTGTATCGAAGGTAACAATTTCGAAGGTTTGATTGACGCTAAGTCTAGGGTTTTTAAACCAAAATTTATCCATCTTTCACCTACCCCTAGCGTAGCCACGTTACAACCTTGATAAAGACCTATTGATTCAAAGTCCTAATTCTACCTACATTAGTGGAGAGAAATTTCTACGATCAACATATAAAGACATAAGTTAAGCTTAATGATTGCAGCTTAGTCTTGAAAAAAGGAATAAAAATCAAATTAGCAAGGGTTAACATGCCTTTGTTACAAAAGCATTTAGTTTAAATTTTGCTATTATGTTAAGTTGTTGAATTTAATTTGAACAATATGTATACTTAAGTAGCATAACTATCAAATTCCTTGTCTTTGAGGTTAAGTATTTTAAATTCATAATTTTAGGAAAAATGTTGTTCTGAAGGAATTTTTCAAGGATGTTTCCAAGAAACTGTTTTCAAAATTTGTGCATTACTCGGAACGAGCAATGAATTAAGTTTGGGGGTGTGGAAACACAAAAATTTATATACTTTTTCATACCCATTCTTACTTAAATTCATGCAAATCCAATTGAATTCTTGTCGAAAAATAATTAAATATTATAAAATAATTGAATTGTGTTAAAAATATGAACATGGTGAATTTAGTTAATTTTATACTCAATTTTGATTAATTTTGACTATTTTCGACAGATTCGCGCAAAGGGAAAAAATTGGCTTGGCTGACACTACTGAAAGTACAAAACCGAGAAGCAATTTGAAGTATTGAGGCACATAAATTTCCAGCCTAAGACGGTCCAGAAATGTGTATTAATTCATAATTTAATTAATTTTAATTTATTCCCCATTTAATTTGGGTTAAAGAAATTAATTTTAATTAATTATGGAGAAAGGGTCCAGTTGAACCGCACTGGTCGAACCATATTGAATGAACCGAACCAGCCACTAATTAGGAAACCCAGAACTACCCATATGCAGACCCAAATCAACATTTTATCTGATTAAATATGCTTGCGAAAAGGCCCTTGAAAGACTTCTAATTTGCATTCAAACCCCACATTTAATTGTGCCTTTGTAGATTTGCCCCAGGCCATTTTTAGCAAAGTTGAAAGTCTCAACTCTTGCCAAGTAGATGACCAGCCATAGGGGGGGTTCTTTGGCTGCTGGAATTTGCTATTTTTAGCAGCCACAATCAGCTATAAAAGCCACCCCTTGCTGATCATTCAAACCATCCTTCATTCCACAACATTCTCTCATTCTCTTTTCTCCTCTCCCACTTTTCTCTCACTTTTTCCATCCCATTTCCCTTAATGTTCAAGTGTCGATTTGTTGTCTTGGGAAAGAGGCTCTCATCAGCAATTTTGGAGCAGCAATTAGGTGTTCTTAAGCCACCTTGACAGCCGAGGGCAACGAAGAACGAAGAACGGAGCAACTAGTCAAGCCACAGAGAAACACCAGATTTGCTTCTTGTTCCTTATCTCTTTAATTTTTGTTGTTGTTTTGACGAACATGTTTATGAATATTTATTCTATTTAAATGGTTATTTTAATCAATTTAGCTTAAAATTAAGTTTGTGTTGGGTTGATTATATTCTGCCTACTTTAATTGTTAAAATGATGTTTATGTTGTTATAGGCCTCAGTAAATTGCTTGGTTAAGTAAAATCATGCCTAAGTTGTTTTTGCAATATAATTGTTAAATAACTAATGAATTAATTATTTAAACAGATTGAAATTATAATTAATTGACACAATACTTAATTAGTGCATGTTTATTCTTCTAAGGTAGCTAAAGGTTAAATTAGCAATGTATCTGGCAATATTATTGCCTTGCATAACTTGCAAGATTATTGTGATTAAACTGTTCCAAGGTAGGGATGCCTTGTTACCTCACATAGTCTTTTATATGCTTATTAGATTTAATTAATCGTTTGAATTGACATAGGGATATGCAAGAGATTAGTTCAATTTAATAAGTATGTATGTGCAATAACATGTTTGCTTATTAGGATCTATTTAGTTGATTGAATTGACATAGGGATATGTCAAGAGATGAATGGACTTTTGTATGTGGGTATGTTCAGAAGTTAGCCAATTACCGAGTTGCCGTGAATTTATTCGTAACAATGTAAAAATGAGTTTAATTATTCTAAGTTAAAGGATTTTAATTAATCCAACACAAGTATGTAAAAATTGTGCATTAGAACTCCTTTGTTTTATTTTAATTATTTACTTAGTTTTTAAATAGTTTTTGACCATCTTTTAAAGCCAAATTATTTTTACCTCACCAAAGTGTTTTACAGTTAATTGCATAAATAATTCTTTTTACAGTCCCTGTGGGTACGATAACTTGAGATTACTTGTCACTTTATTACTTGTTGCGATTGGGTACACTTGCACAATTTTTTCATCGTTCCAGCTTTACTTGTATGCTATAATGGTAAATTAAATAAATGCTTGAAATGGTGAAAAGAGGTTAAGTCCCGATTGAATATTGAGTTTTGATGAGTGGATATGCTTTCTCGAAATGAATGAGGTCTTGCATTTGTTAGGGAGGGGATTTATCTTGGTCGAGTAATCCTATTGACCGTGTTATATAAAGGATTTAGCCTGGACGGGTAATTCTTGTGATAGCTCTAATTTGACCCTAGTCGGGAAGTGGTTTAGGGACCACAAAACTGAGTCATAAAATTATTTAAATGCTCTTTTCTATGTTTATTATATGTGTAGTATCATGTGTGAAAGTATCATGTCTAAATTTTGTCATTTGAATGTGAAATTATGAAAAAGGACTTATGTGATAAACTTGAAGAATGTGTTAGGAAGAAATGAGGTGACCGAATAATGCATGGCTTATTAAAAGGGAGGACTTGCATGTCAAATTGTCCAATTTAAAGTTAGTGGCCAGCCATGATAATGATGATTTGTAATATATGCATTTTATATATATAAGAAATATAATTATTAAATGTTTTATAATATGAAATAAGAATTAATAAAACAAAAAGGGGTGAAAAAGAACAAAGTTTGTTCATCTTTGTTCTTCTTTTGCCGAAAAACCAAGTAAAAGAGAAAAGGAAAAGTTTCTAAGAAGTTCGGCCATGCTTGTAACTAGATTGAGGTATGTTTGATATTATTCTTTGAAATTCATGTATATTTTAAGTTGTTAGTTTGAATTCTACCTAGCCCATGGTTCAAATTTTGATGTTTAATGGAGATGATATTCGGCCATGGATGTTGTATTTCTTGGTTGGTGTTTTGATGTTTTTGTGATGAGGCATGAAGATGGTTGATTTTGAGTGTTTAATAAAAAGGATTGGATGTGAGTGTGTGTGAAATAGCAAATGATGAGTCTTGGTAACTTCATGAAGTGTTCGGCCATTGTGTTAAAATGTTATACTTGTGTTTAAATTTGGAATTTAATAGTTATATGGTTAGTATGGGTATAGATGACCGAATATGAACATGAATTATGATGTGAATGAATTGTTGTTAAATAATGGCCGAATGTGCTTAAATCCATGCAAGGTTGGGTTTGTTAGTAAATTGAGATAAATAAAATGAAATTACCATTTGTAAATTGTAAATGTGAGATCATCTTTAACTGAATTGAAAATGTCCTTGTACTATAATCATTTAAGCGGTTAGAAAGATTGCCGAATATGAATTAAAGAGAGAAATGAGGTAAAGGATGAGTTTGAGCTTGTAAATGATATATGTGATTTAATTGAGAATTTATAATCGACTAAAGTGATCATTGTGTAATTATTTATATATTATTTATTTATAATGGCCGAATGTAGCATGAATAAGGATGTGAATAAATTATAGTTATAGAGGTTGTTAATGAAAAATATGAGATGGATGAGCTAATGCCGAATGGACTTGTGGAATTAAGTATTAAAAGATTTTTTTTAATTAATTAGTTAAGTGATATTCGGTTATATGAACAGCATGTGCACTTGATGTTATATTACGGTTTAAGAGTGGTTGTATGAAAGTAAGGTTCAGTATGATAAGGAAGATCTAGGGTTGATTCTACTTTGTTCGTTGCCCCCGTCTTATTCAACCTTTAGAGACACGATTTTATATAGCCGCGAGTCTCTCACAGTTGATGAGGTTTATGATTCTTTAACCTCGTAAGATAAGATGAAGCATCTTATGGTTAAACCCGACTCTCAGGGAGAGGGTCTCATTGTTCGTGGGAGATAAGATCGGAATGCTGATGATGATCGTGGTAGGACACAGGAACGGAATCTTCATGGTAAATCTAAAGGTAGATCGAAGTCTTCAAACAGAGGTAAAACTTGTAACTTCTGCAAGAAGAAAGGGCACATTAAATCTGAGTGCTATAAGCTACAAAATAAGATTAAAAGAGAGGCTGCGAATCAAAAGGGAAAACAACCAGAAAATTCTGGTGAAGCTAATGTTGTAGAAGATTACAGTGATAGTGAACTTCTAGTTGCTTCTATCAATGATTCTAAAGTAAGTGAGGAATGAATACTTAATTCAGGCTGCACCTTCCACATGAGTCCCAATCGGGATTGGTTTACAACTTACGAAATAGTGTCTGAAGGTGTTGCTTTGATGGGAAATAATGCTTCGTGTAAAATCGCAGGTGTTGGAACAGTTAAAGTTAAGATGTTTGATGGAGTTGTCAGAACACTTAGTGAGGTACGACTTGTTCCAGAATTGAAGAGAAATTTAATTTCGTTAAGTACTCTTGATTCAAAAGGGTACAGATATACAACTGAAAGTGGGATTTTAAAGATTTCCAAAGGTTCCCTTGTTGTGATGAAAGGGCAAAGAAAAACTTCCAAGTTATATGTTTTGCAGGGTTCTACTGTTACTTGTGATGCAGCTGTCGCTTCCTCTTCCTTGTCAGATGATGATATTACTAAACTTTGGCATATGCGCAGCATATGAGTGAGAATGGCATGGTAGAATTGTGTAAAAGAGGACTTCTTGATGGGCAAGGAATTTGCAAACTAAATTTCTGTGAGCACTGTGTTTTTAGGAAGCAAAAGAGAGTTCGATTCACTAGAGGAATCCATAACACGAAGGGAATATTGGAGTATATTCATTCTGATCTGTGGGGGCCATCTAGAGTGCCTTCGAGAGGTGGAGCTAATTATATGCTAACATTTATTGATGATTTTTCCAGAAAAGTTTGGGCGTTCTTCCTGAAGCAGAAAAGCGATGTGTTTTCCGCATTTAAGTCTTGGAAAATTATGATTGAAAAACATACGGGAAAACAGATAAAATACCTCCGCACAGACAATGGCTTAGAGTTCTGTTCTGATGAGTTTAATAGATTGTGCAAGTCAGAAGGGATCATGAGACACTTGATAGTTCGTCATACTCCACAGCAAAACGGCGTTGCAGAACGAATGAACAGAATGATCATGGAGAAGGTTTGATGTATGTTGTCAAATGCCAACTTATCGAAGTTATTTTGGGCAGAAGCAGCCTCTACTGTATGTTTTTTTAATCAACCGATCTCATCCATTGCCATTGAGAAAAAGACTCCACAAGAGGTATGGTCTGGTAATCCTGCTAATTATTCTAATTTAAACATTTTTGGGTGTCCTGAGTATGTTCATGTTGATAATGGAAAATTGGAACCGAGATCCATTAAATGCGTTTTTCTTGGTTATAAAGCTGGTGTAAAAGGGTATAAGTTATGGTGTCCTGAAAATAGAAAAGTTGT
Source organism: Gossypium hirsutum (assembly GCF_007990345.1). Lineage (NCBI taxonomy): Eukaryota > Viridiplantae > Streptophyta > Magnoliopsida > Malvales > Malvaceae > Gossypium > Gossypium hirsutum. The sequence continues at coordinate 103,550,288 of NC_053429.1, read as the reverse complement.
GATTAGCAGAGATGTTGTTTGTGATGAAACTGGTATGCTACCTAACTTATCTCTTAAAGACTCTTCCAATAAAGAAAATCAAAAGCAGGTGGAGCATCAGATTAATATAGAGTCAACTCCTCAAGCTATAACAAAAGTTGAGAATAGAGTTGCTTCTTCACCACAATACTCTATCGCCAAAAACAAAACTAGAAGAGAAATTAAACTTCCAAAGAAGTATGCCGAGTCTGATCTAGTTCCTTATGCTTTAAATGTGGCTGAAGATATAGATGTGAATCAAGAGCCATCTAATTATTCTGAGGCGGTTAGCTGTGAAGACTCAGAAAAGTGGATGTTTGCTATGCAATAAGAGATGGAATCACTCCGCCAAAAATAGAACATGGGACCTTGTGAAACTTTCTAAAGGTAAAAAGGTTGTTCGTTGTAAATAGGTGTTTAAAAAGAAAGAAGGGACTCCAGGAGTTGAAGAACCCAGATATAAAGCAAGGCTTGTTGCAAAGGGTTACAGTCAAATTCCAGGAGTGGACTTCATAGATGTGTTCTCTCCAGTTGTCAAGCATAGTTCGATTCGAGCTTTGCTTGGTATTGTGGCCATGCATGATTTGGAGCTTGAGCAGTTAGATGTAAAAACTGCATTTCTGCATGGAGAACTTGAGGAGGATATTTACATGCAACAACCAGAGGGTTTTATAGTCTCAGAAAAAGAGGACTATGTTTGCTTGCTGAAGAAGTCCCTTTACGGTTTGAAATAGTCACCAAGACAGTGGTACAAGAGGTTTGACTCCTTTATGACTTCTCATGATTTCAAAAGAAGTAGTTTTGGCAGTTGTGTTTACTTTAAGAAAAACAGTGATGGTTCTTTTGTGTATTTACTTCTTTATGTTGATGACATGTTGATAGCAGCAAAAGATAAATGAGAGATAAGAAATGTCAAAACCCAACTAAGTAAAGAATTTGAGATGAAAGATTTAGTACCACCAAAGAAGATACTTGGAATAGAGATTCTCAGAGATAGAAAAACAAGTAGAAAAACATGTTCCATACTCTAGTGCAGTGGGATCTCTCATGTATGCTATGGTTTGTTCACGTCCAGATTTATCATATGCAGTCAGTGCAGTTAGCAGATACATGGCGAATCCCGGTAAAGAACACTGGAAAATAGTTCAGTGGATCCTAATATACTTACGAGGTACTAATGATGTTTGCTTACAATTTGGAAGAACTAGAGATGGAGTCATAGGGTATGTTGATGCTGATTTTGCTGGAGACCTTGATAAAAGAAGATCTCTCACAAGTTATGTCTTTACAATCGGAGGTTGTGCAATCAGTTGGAAAGCCACTTTGCAGTCTACAATCGCTTTGTCTACCACTGAAGCTAAGTACATGGCGATTACTGAGGCTTGTAAAGAAGCTATTTGGTTGAAGGGACTCTTTAGTGAACTCAATGAAGACCTTCAAATCAGCACAGTATTTTGTGACAGTCAGAGTGCCATCTTTCTTACAAAAGATCAAATGTTTCATGAGAGAACAAAACACATTGATGTTCGGTATCATTTTGTTCGTGATATTATTGCTCGTGGTGATATCGTTGTGAGCAAAATTAGTACTCATGAAAATCTTGCAGATATGATGACTAGGTCACTTCCTATAACCAAGTTTGAGCATTACTTAGACTTGGTTGGTGTTCATTGTTGAAGTTAAACCCTTAAGGGGTTTTATGGAAGAGGTGGAGAACTTTTTTATTGAAAGTTCGCGATGAAGAACTTGTTCATTGAGAATTTGTGTCAAGGTGGAGATTGTTAGAATTAAGTGACCCAAATTCTTATTTAAATAAAATACGATGGAAAATAAAATAAAAGTAAAATCCATATAGAACTAGACTTCTTTTATTTTATTTTAGAATAAGATTTTTTAAACCTTATTAAACTTCATCTATTTTATATTAATTAGGATAAGGTGTTTCAATCCTACTAGAATATGGCTTTACAAGCCTATAAATAGACATAGTCTATTCCTCTTGTATTGACTCAATTTTTCGACATAGTGAATTTTCTTCTCCTCTACCCGTGGTTTTTTCTCGAAAGGGTTTCCGCGTAAAATTTGTGTGTTCTTTATTTTTATTTTATTTTATTTTTTCTCTCTATGTCATATATGTGACTAAGGGTAAAACCATCGTAAATTATCGATAAGGGTGGGCTATGTGCGGAACCATCTTATAATTGCTAATTTGAACGGTTGTGTGCGAATCATTGAGCATGATGTATTGTATTGAGATTATGCTTAAGTGAAATTATAGATATGTGATGAAATTGATTGGTGATATACATGTTTAAATAATATGAATGCAAAGAATGTATGAAAGAGTAAATTTGTAATAAATCTGCTTGGGACAACAGCAGTAACGTGATTTTGGAAAATCACCATAAATTGTGGGAGTTGAGTTAGAAGCTGAATAAATTATGTAATTAAATATTAATGAGTCTAGTTTCTTATAAAAGAAACCATGTAAGCAAAAGAATTGCTAATAATGAGATATTTGAAGTGGCGTGAGACAGAGTCAAATGACTTCGGGGTCCCCTGTTCTATTTTTAGAAAATCATTATAATTTTTACAAAAATGGTTATAAGATAAAATTTATATGCTTAGACTCCTTAATCAGTCTAGTTTCAAATGAAATCAACGATAACATATTTTTAATTCTGTACAATGAGAAATTTGATTTGTAGTGAAGAGTGGTCAGATTAGTCAAATAGTGAAGTAGGGGAAACTTTAAGAAAAATCTGGTTTTGATTGGAAAAACAAAAAATTCTAAACATTTTATGGATATAATATATATGAGTCTATTTTCAGGGAAAATTAACGGCAATTGGTTTGGAGTTTATTAGCTCCATTTATAAATAATTTAGTAACTGTTGCTCAGGAAGACAACTTGTAGTGAATTTGTGATTATGTTGTAAACATTAATAAAACTTGTTAATGAGTTGCTTATTGTTTTCTTATGAACTTACTAAGTGTAAAGCTTACTCCCCTTTTCTTTCCCATATTCCCTAGGGTTGCCAGGTTAGCTCGGGTTGGAGGCCGTCAGAGATATTATCACATTGTTGAGTCTACGCTATCGGCGTAAGTAAATCTTAGTGTTTTGAGTCTATGGCATGTATAAGGTTGTAAAGTTGAGTATGTAATATTATGATTAAGCCAAAGACTTTGGCTTGTTATTAAGGTAGTTTAATTATTCATATTCTGTAACACCCCGTACCCGAGACCGTTGCCGGAGTCGAACGCGAGGTGCTAACGGACATAATTCCTTACTTAAACAGCTCATACAATTCATTTTTAAAATTTCCAGACGAGTTGGCTAACTGCATCATAGTCACTCTAAAAATTATATCTCGAGTTTTGATACTCTAAATCCAATTCTGTAAATTTTTCCTGAAACTAGACTCATACATATATTTACTAATTTTTTTCTAGAATTTTTGGTTGGGCCAATTAGTACAGTTTATTAGCTAAAGTATCCCCTGTTTCAGGGTTCGACTACTCTGACCTTCATGCATTACGACTTAGATATCTCCCTATACAGGGTTTCAATACTTAGGTCGTTTGTTTCTAATGAAACTAGACTCAAAAAGGAATCTGTACATATAAAGCATGACTTCTAATTATCTCTGGTTAATTTATGGTGAATTTCCAAAGTCAGAACAGGGGATCCAGAAATTGCTCTGGCCCTGTTTCACGAAAACTTAAACATCTCTTAAAATACGGCTCATGTGGTCGTTTCGTTTCTTTCATATGCAAATAGACTCATCAAGATTCGATTACATAATTTATTCATTATTTAATTCCATTTCTACTATTTTTAGTGATTTTTCAAATTCACATCACTGCTGCTGTCAGCATCTATTTTAAGGTAAATTTTACCTATTTCATAGTTTTCCATGAATCAACTAGTAATTTGACATACATTATTTCCAAGTATAATTACGATTATCCATGACATACGTAGCACCAATAGGACCATGATTGGCCATTCCAATGGCTAATCATTACCAAACATTTCCACATCACTTAATAACCATATCATAAGACCATATATACAAAATGATCATAATGTTATACTCAAAATATACAAGCCATTTTCGCATGGCTATACGAATATACATTACCAAAAGATACTTAATTCAACAACAAGGGTCAGCCCTATACATGCCATTATCAAGTTCAATTGAAGAGTACCAAAAAGTGGCTTAGATAGTGTGGATGACTTCGACTTTGTCACGTCTGAGTCCGATAGCTGACGAACAAAATCTATAACACAAGGAAACAAGGTAACAGTGTAAGTAAAATGATGCTTAGTAAGTCTTAAGTAATTTTAAACAGGTAAAATTTGACATATAAGTCAACATTCAAAATATTAAACTCGAATCAGCTGTATACCTTTTTTCCCGAAATTACGTATATATATATACACTAACATACAAAGAGATCACAACCTGAACCTCGATCATAAACATGAATTATAGAAATAATTTAATCGTATACCTTCATATAAATAAAGACATTGTCCGAAGTAGTTATTTTCATATTCATAGATGCGATATTCATCCATACATATATCTATACATACATATGCACATTCCATTCCTTATATATGAAACTTCAATCTAAAAGTGGGTTCGCTTAAGTGTACGAAATGCGTACCTGTTTTTCATACTGTATAGTACATTCAATTCATAACCTTACTCGAATTATCGACATTAAGCCTGCTAGGTTAGAACCCGAATCTAGTCACTAGCATAAAGCCTTCAAGACTTTAAATTCAGATATATGTCCAGCACATAGCCTACGGACCTAAAGCCCGGATATAATTCTCGCATATAGCCTGCGGACATAAAGTCTGGATATAATTCTCGCATATAGCCTGCGGACATGAAGTCCAGATATAATTCTCGCTTATAGCCTACGGACCTGAAGTCCGGATATAATTCTCGCATATATATATTCACATGGTAACACCTTTCACATAGCCTATCACATTGGTAATTCAATTGCTCCATTCGTATATAAGGGCAAAATATACACCATCATTTTCATTTCGTTTTGAAGATCATACAAACAAATCACATCTACCTTTCATCAATCCAATTTAACCCGAATTAACCATTCAACTAAATGTCATATAATTAAATTATTTACCACACATCTTAGATCAAATAGGACTAAAAGATAATGTTCATCTAGCATATACATATCAAGGCATCGTAAATCTTATACTAAAGGCGATTACTCAAAACTTACTTTATATCCTTCTGAACAAGTCTCGGTTTGGCTATTCCGTGACTTTAGCTTTTCCTCTATCCGATGTTGCCCCTCTATGCTCTTGAGCTATGTTAAACAAGTTTAGTCATATTAAACCTTTTCATCAACTCATTATTCATGACATAAAAATCATTAAGAGCCGAATAGGTGGCCACTTAATAAGCTTGAATTCATAGGAACTAAATGCCAAAAGAAAATGTCTATGAAACATTTACTCAAAATCTTCTATCTTTAGTTCAACTTCTTAGCTCCTAATCGGTACACTAAGACCATATTAATTCATTTCTCATATTATTAACATAAGCATAGCAAAGCAATTCTCTATAAACAATTTTTATCAATTCATCCATTCACTAGGGACATAGTCGAATGTTCACTAAGAAATTTAAGCACACAAAGTATGGCTTCTTCAATTGACTTACCATTTTTAATTATCCAATTTATTTAAACATTCAATAAAAAACTCCTCTATTATCAAACACACATTCGGCAAGAACATTGGTAACTTATACTACATCAATTCTAAGCATATAATATTGTTAAATGTCATTAACAAATAAAGCCATACACACACAACTTATAAGTAAATTCCATCCTTGCAAAGTCTATAGTTCACTCGGCCACTCAACCCACAACCTATCGAAACTTCAATTCAAACTCATTAGCCGAATACACATATACTTATAATAAGCACATATGACATCTTCTTCAAGACACATTCGGCTATGGCATAATTTCCTTATAAAACCCAATTTATCAATCCATCATCACATGTATCATTACAAAGCTTCACACTTAGCATGCTAATGACATCAAAACAATCCACCTTAACCGAAACTTAACTTATACAAAACCTATCTTCAACCCATAAAATAGGTAGAATTTAAACTAATCATCCAAATGGTGCATAAGTTTTTCCAAGAATGACATTGAACTTACCTTACTTTAGCTATCCACCTTAGCCGAATTTTCTTCCGTAAAGACTTTTCTTCCTCTTCTTTCTCTAGTTACGGCAATGGAGGAGAAAACATAGGCTAACTTTGGTTTCTCCTCCCACTAACTAGTATTTTATTAACCTTATTCATTATTTCATTTTGTAACATAAAATTATTAGCATAAAATAGTTATAATATTCTTTAATCTATAACATGGCCGGCCACTATGTCAAATTTGGCTAATTTGACATGCAAGTACAAGCATTTTCTAACATGTATTAATAAGTCACTTCAACATTTGCCTAACACATTTCTAAATTTTCTCACATAAGTCCTATTTAATAAAATTCACTTACAATTAACAAAATTCAAACATGAAATTTTCACACATGCATATATACATATAATAAGCATCAAATATGACGGTTAATTATTTTTATGACTCAGTTTTGTGGTCCCGAAACCACTTTTCGACTAGGGTCACATTAGGGCTGTCACATATTCTTGTATGTTATTATCTCATGTGATGTAGTTTATAGCATGTATATTTAGAATTTGAATTGTGATTCATTGTTGAGTAAGTAAATGATACAAGACTAAGATATTGGTAAATATTTAATAATGCCTCATGAATGTTGTGACGGCCCTAATTTGACCCTAGTCGGGAAGTGGTTTCGGGACCACAAAACCGAATCACGAAAATAATTAATGTTATATCCTATGTTCATTATATGTGAAAGTGCATGTGTGAAAGTATTGTGTCTTAATTTTGTCATTTGAATGTGGAATTAGCTATAAAAACGACTTGTTTGAAAAACTTTGAAAATGTGATAGGTGAATGTTCAAGTGATTAATTTTGTAAATTACTAAAGTAAAGGATTTGCATGTCTATTTTACCACTTTATTTAAGTGTACGGTAATGGGTTGGTTTAATGCATCATGTGCATAATAACAATAATAAATTATAAACTTAAATTATGGTATAAAATAATATATGTTATTTTATAACATAAAATGTGGTGATAAAAACAAAGTGGAGCTTTATTTTTTTTCTATCACTTAGCCGAACTAAAGAAAATAAAAAGAAGAAGTGAAGCTCTTGCATATTCGGTCATTTGGGGGAGATAAATTCAAGGTAAGTTCATGGTAGTTTGGTTGAAAATCCATGTTTTTGAGTTCCTCTCTTGGTTCTACTTTAAACCCATGAATTAATCTGCTAAATGTTGGTTAATTATGCATTCGGTCATGATAGTAAATTGCAAAAATTTTGTATTTGATGATAGAAATTGATGAATGAAAGTTTGATGGACTATAATGTTAAAATCCATGTGATTGTAAGTTTATAAGTTTAAATTTTGAAATTTGAACTATGTGTGGCTCAATTGCTTGGAATGGACATTCGGCTATAGTATGAAATGCAAAGAAATTTTGATGTTGGATGTTTTAAATGATTTAGATAGTTATAAATTAAGTTTGAAGCTTGGTAAAATTGAATAATTGTGGCTTAACTGTTTAATGGCAATTGGCTATTATGATGAAATGCAAAGTTAATATTTTGTTGCTAGTATTTATATGTGTGTTAGTTGAATTTGAACTTGAATAATGATTTGAGCAAATGTTGAGCATTAAAATGTTAGATCGATTGAAATTGAATCATGAATGTGAAATGAGAAGCATAGGTGAAGATGTCATATGTGTATATGTGTATTCGGTCATGGTGAAAGGTTATATGAATTATGTGAAATACCATTTAGATATGAATGATGAAAGTAACTGTGGTTATGAAATGGTACAATGGCTGAATTTAGTTGAATTAAAGTTGACACTGAAGTATTTAAATGCCTATGTCATATATGTGAGTAAGGGTAAAACCATCGTAAATTATCGATAAGGGTGGGCTATGTGTGGAACCATCTTATAATTGCTAATTTGAACAGTTCTGTGCGAATCATTGAGCATGATGTATTGTATTGAGATTATGCTTAAGTAAAATTATAGATATGTGATGAAATTGATTGGTGATATACATGTTTAAATAATATGAATGCAAAGAGTTGTGAAAGAGTAAATTTGTAGTAAATCTACTTGGGACAGTAGTAGTAACGTGATTTTGGGAAAATCACCATAAATTGTGGGAGTTGAGTTAGAAGCTGAATAAATTATGTAATTAAAGCTTAATGAGTCTAGTTTCAAATGAAACCAACGAGAACATATTTTGAATTCTGTAGAATGAGAAATGTGATTCATAGTGAAGAGTGGTCAGATTAGTCAAACAGTGAAACAGGGGAAACTTTAAGAAAAATATGGTATTGATTGGCCAAACCAAAAATTCTGAAAATTTTATGGATAGAAGATATATGAGTCTATTTTTAGGAAAAATTAATGGAAATTTATTTGGAGTTTTGTAGCTCCATTTATAAATAATTTAGTGACTGTTGCTTAGGAAGACAACTTGTATTGAATTTGTGATTATGTGGTAAACATTGATAAAAATTGTTAATGAGTTGCTTATTGTTTTCTTATAAACTTACTATGATCTATATGTGTGAAAGTTTAATATATATATATTATATTTTTGAAGTAATGCTTGAATAGACGAATAATGACTGGTTTAAAATTGTTGAATCTAAGCTCAAGAGCATAGATGAGCAAATTCGGATAAGGGGAAAGCTAAAGTAGTTGAATAGTTGACTCGTAGTTGTTCGAAAATACTCAAGGTAAGTTTTAAGTATTTAAACATAAGTTATTTTTGAATGAATCATGATATGTCATGAGAATTTAGCCATACCTTTAGCATATATACATATATATACATGTATAAAGCCGAATGGTATGCATGAAAGTGAAATAAGGAAATTTGTTATGATATTATTGCCGTAAGTTATATTTATGAGATGGAAGATATGTAATGGTAAATTAAGAAGCAATAGTGTGATAGTTATTAAGTGATTATACGTGAATGAAGTCTAAGTGGACTAACATGATTAACTTGTGTGAAATGCATAAATACAAGAATTGTATATGTTATGATTTTTTGAAATTAATATTCGAGTTATTATTCGGGCCTATGGCTCAACAAGCTTTTAGCTGGTGAAATTGTTTCGGGCCATGAGCCTAGCAGGCATAATGCCCGTGAATGAGTTTCGGATTTAATGTCTAGCAGGCCTCCTGCTGGTGATAAATTCAGGTTTATACCTAGCAGGCCTCGTGCCGGTGATAAGTTCAGGTTTATACCTAGCAAGCTAATTGCCGGTGAAATAATAAAAGTCTATGAATATGAGATTTATACTATACGACACCTAGATTCGTTCGATAGATTAAATTGTCCAGGTACGTATAAATTGATTATGCATATGAGGATAATGTGAATTAAATTATGAAGTGAAACGAGAAGTATATGAAATGTGGTTGTGTATATTTATATTTGGCCATTTTGAATTTAGTAAATGAAAGTATATGTTATATATATGATTATGATCATTGAAATTATATGTGAATGCAGTGATCTGAATTAATTTTATAAAGTCGAATCAAAGAATTACTTCGATTCACTTAAACGGCGTGATTATGTAATTCGAACTTTGAAGAAATGATAAGTCAATGAAATGGATTTAATGTGGCTATGTATATTCGGCTAGTTAGTGTTGCATTTCGAATATGTTATATGAGAATAATGTGCATAAATAAGCTTTGTTGTTTAAAATGCTTAAGACTTACTAAGCTTAATTGCTTACTGTGAATGTTTTATGTTTGTCCTATTTTATAGATCTTGTTTGAAAGCTACGAGCTCGGGGATTTCAAGTCCAAAGTCATCCACACTATCGTCACTGTTTTGGTACTTTTTGATAGTTAATATTTTGAAAGATGGCATGTATAGGCTTAGCTCTCTTTTGAAACAAGTTATATTTTGAAATTGTAAATATTCTAGCCATGCGAAAATGGCTTGCTTAATTCCTAAACATGAGTATATGGTTCAATGGACTTATGTGTCGATTATTTTGAAATTTATTAGTTATTTTAATTTGGTTAAAATTCGATCATGGTTGAAAGAGCAAAGAAACTATATTTTATGCATGATTGATTATGAATGGTTAGTCTGATCTGTCTTCCGATAGGTAATACGTTGTGAATCTATTCCGACGACGGATGAGGGTCATAGGGTGTTACAAATGTTTTGGGGCCTTGTAAGCCCGATTAAAGGATAATATACGCATGTATGAAAAGTTTAAAATTGATCAAAAAATTTTTACGGCCTGTTTTTATATAAATGATTAAGTTTAAATCTGGTAGCACCTCGAACCCTATTCCGGCGAGGGATACGAGCGAAGGGTGTTACAATTCTAACACAAAACCTCTCGAGCATACATTATGATTAGGGTTTAGCCTGGACTAGTAATCCTAATTAAGCTTATTTGAGTATACGTTATATAAAGGATTTAGCCTGGACTGGTAATCCTGTTATGCGACATGTGGTTCGAGAGTGTGCCCTACGATTAAGTGCTCTAAGGGGTACTCTTGAATAGGAATTGATAGATTAATGAATTGTACACCTCGAGTGTACTACTTGAACATCCATCTGAATTTCAATGATTCAACAGACATAAAACTCTTGACATGATAAGAAAATTTATGTGATGAAATGGTAATGTCTTGAAGAATATTACATGGTGAGCTCATCTATGTTTACTTGGTTGATATGAAGATTTTGGTGGCTAACATGTTTGATTGAGTGCATTTGTTTAGAAATATTGCTAATGGATGGAAATCTTGTAATTGTATGCTTAGATTTAATAAACAGGATTGGTAAGTTTAGTTTCCGTTATACGAACTTACTAAGCATATAATGCTTACTTCGCTTTATTTTCCTCTGTCTTATAATGCTCGAAAGCTCATGAAGGTTGGAGATCAATGGAGCATTGTCACACTATCAACTAGCTATTTTGGGTATATATGGTAGAACCATTTTGGTATAATGGCATGTGTGGGACAACTTGGCCATAGGTGACTTGGAAATGATGTTTTGTAATCTAGCCATTGAAATGGCTAGTAATAGTTCATTTTGGTATGACTAAGTAGGCTATTATGATACATATACATATGTGTGATGTTAAGTATATGTGATCAAATGAAGTTAATACCAAAGTTAAATCAAGGTAAGTTTATAAACACTTGTGCTTGTAATGGTATGGCTTGATGAATCATGGAATTGCTTAATTTGAATGCTTGAAATTGTTGGTATTGGATGTGTGTTTCAAGTACAGGTCATGGGTGTGAATTTGGGTGAGAAATGAAGCTAGAAATGGCTTTACTTTGTCCACATGAACAGACATACGGGTGTGTGTCTAGACTATTTGTGACACACAGCCTGGTACATGGGCGTGTGGTTAGGCTGTATGTCCCCTGTACCTTAATTTTGAGAAACAGAATGCTAAGAATTAAGCACATTATCAGAGATACGAGTGTGTGTCAGAGCTGTGTGTGCTAGACGGCCTAGAGCACGGGCTTGTGTCTTGGCCGTGTGAAACCTGTACCTATTTTTGAATTGAATTAATTAACCACACGGCCTAGCACAAGAGCGTGTGTCATAGCCGTGTTTGCAAGTCAAAGAGTTAGAATGGGTTAAGCACGGCCCGTAGTACGGTCATGGTCACACGGGCGTGTCCCTTGGACCACACGGGCGTGTGAGCCTAGCACCTTAGAAAAATTTTGTAATTTCGCCAAAAATTCTTAGAGGTTCCGATTAAGTCCTGACTAGTTTCTAATGCTCGTATTGGGCCTTGAGGGTCCATTTAAGGGACATTATGAATAATCTCGGCTAATAAATAGTAACTTGCATAAATTATCTATAAATGTTTCTAAATGTTTTGGTAATGCTCCGTAACCCTGTTCTGGCGATGGATACAGGTTAGGGGTGTTACATTTAGTGGTATTAGAGCTACAATTTAGCCAATTCTCAAATTTGACGTAGCAAACACGAGTTTAGCTATACATGCCATTATATAAATTGTGAAAGTGTGATGGCTCTTGATCATTTTAAATGTATTTTTCATATAGTAATGTCACACAACCGAGCTGGAGCTGAATCCAAAGAAGCTGAGAGCAATGCTTCAGCTTTAGTACAAAGAGTTGCTTCTGTGTCTGGTAGTGAAAGGCTCGCATCTGAGGGTTGAAGTGAAGAGGCAAAACAAGACTTCTTTCAAATGATGAATGAATGGTTTACGCAGTACTTGAGAACAAACCCCACTGTACAGCAACCTTCCCCACCTACTCCTCAAATGGTTCCCGAGGCACCACAGGGTACTGAACCCGCTAGAACTGGTAAGCCCCTGGTAGATAAAATTCGTAAATAAGGGGTAGAAGAATTCAGAGCTACGGCGGATGATGATGCTAAAAGGGCCGAGTTTTGGCTAGAAATTATCATCTGGGTTTTTGATGAGTTATCTTGTACGCCAGTTGGATATCTAAAATATGTAGTATCTCTTCTGAAGGATACAACTTATCATTGGTGGAACACCATAGCTTCGGTAGTACCGAGAGAAAGCATTACAGGAGAGTTCTTCCAAACTGAATTCAAAAAGAAATATGTTAGTCAGAGGTTCATGGATCAGAAAAAGAAAGAATTTTTAGAACTCAAGAAGGGAAATATGACGGTATCTGAATACGAACGAGAATTTGTTCGACTGAGTAAATATGCTAGAGAATGGGTCCAGTTTGAGGTGAAATGTGTAAACGCTTCAGAGAAGGTTTAAATAAAGATATCAAATTGTTGATTGGAATTCTCGAGATAAGGAAATTTGTGGTACTAGCCGAATGGGCACATAAAGCTGAAGAATTGAGTAAAGAGAAGAAACAAGCTGAAAGAGAGGCTCGGGTTTCTAGAAAAAGAACTATGAGTTAGTCGCAATCATTTGCTTCTAAGAAATTAAAGAAGTATAATGATCATGTGACCACCTCTACGGTGTATTTTGGAAGAGAGTGGGACTCTCAACGTTCTAACCCGAGGTCTTCATCTCCATCTGTGACTAGTGTGGGTAGTTTCGGTAATCCTAAATCGAAATGTAAACATTATAACAAATTTCATCATGGGGAATGTCGATCTAGAAGTGGAGCTTGTTTTGGATGTGGTCCACTTGACCATTTTCTCAGAGATTGTTCAGAAAGAGTTGAAAAAGGGATAGAACCAACTCTAAAGCCTAGTAATCCTATCATGAGAGGCAGACTACCCTGTCATCCTAGCAATGTTAGTGGTAGTCGAGGTAATACTAGGGATACAGCAGTTAGATCTTAGGCAAGAGAACCTGCGAAGACATATGTTATTCATGCTAGAGAAGATGCATCTGCGCCTGATGTTATTACTAGTACATTTTCTCTACTTGATGCTGATATTACTGCTTTGATTGATCCTGGTTCCACACATTCATACATATGCACGAACTTAGTGACTATTAAAACTTTACCTGTTGAATTCACTAAATTTGTGGTTAAAGTTTCAAACCCACTGGGCCAGTGTGTTATGATGGATAAAGTCTGTAAAAACTATCCATTGATGGTAAAAGGTTATTTCTTTATAGCTGACTTGATGTTATTGTCATTCAATAAATTTGATGTGATTCTAGGAATGGATTGGTTAACCCAATATGATGTAGTGGTGAATTGTAAACAAAAATATATTGTATTGAAATGTGAGAATGTTGAATTACTTCATGTTGAATCTGATAAACTGGATGGATTACCTAACGTGATTTTCGTAATATCAGCACAGAAATATGTTAGAAAGGGTTATGAATTTCCTGATGTGTTCCCAGAAGAATTACTTGGTTTACCACCGGATAGAGAAGTGGAATTCTTTATAGATCTTGTTCCGGGTACAACATCTATATCCATAGCACCTTACAGAATGACTCCTACTGAATTAAAAGAGTTGAAAGCACAATTGCATGAATTGATTGACAGAGGTTTTGTTCAACCTAGTTTCTGAGCTTGGGGTGTGCCGATTTTGTTTGTAAAGAAGAAAGATGGATCGTTGAGGCTATGTATTAATTATATACAGCTCAATAAAGTTACTGTAACATCTAGAATTAAGGTCTAGTCGAAACAGTGGTTTCGAGACAATAAATCTAAAATATAAATAAATGTTTTATGATTATTTGATGGTCCATGATATGATTGCATGTTTGCGTGAAATTTTCATAAATAAATTCTATGCCTAAGGCGTCCAATTTGACTTTAAAGACTAAATTGAATAAGTTGCAAAGCCTATATGCTAGAAGCTTCAAGCATGAAATTGCATTGGATTATTAATTAGAGGCCCTTAAAAAGCAATTTGACCAAGTTCTAAAATTTTGGACAAAAATGGGCATGAATAGGAAAAATTTTAAAGAAAGGCTTTAAAGGCATTATTGTCATTTTGTTAATAAAAGAATAAAATGGGAAAATCAAGTCAAACTTGGAGTCCATCTTTCTCCTTGTGTGTCGAAATTTCCAAGGGTTCCATAGCTAGGGTTTTCAACTTTTCAAGCTTGATTGTAAGCGCTACCAAGCCTCGTTTTTTATGTTCTTTGCATTTTTGAAGTCCTTGAAGCATGATCTATCTATTTCTAGCCATCTTATGAATTAGGGTACATGTATAAAATTTGAACCATGTGTGACATGGTTGTATTTTGATGTGTAATGGAAGAATATGAAAGTTTGATGTGTGATGAACATCTTTTACTAAGTGATTTCTAGTGAAAGTGGCTAAAAATGACTTATTTGTAAAAGGTGTAAAAATGAGTAGTAGAAATGTGAAATAAATGAAAATTTCGGCTGATATGAGCATGGTATAGGTTCGGCTAGGCTTGGGTAACCAAGAAAATGCATGCATTCCATTTTACGAGCCTGGGGACTAAAGTGTAAATAAATTAAAAGTTAGGGGAAAAAAGGTAATTTTACCAAAGTATGAATTATGGGTCAATTCAAATAATGTATGTATTGAACAAGTTAAATTTGGCATCACAGATCAAGAAAAACGTGATTCGGGCCTTGATCGGGGGAAAAACAAAGTTTACGAGGATTAGACTCGTTTCTATCATTTTTGTATCAAGGTAAGTTCATATGCAAATTATGCAACGTGTACCATACTTTAATTGCTTTAATGTTGCACGCATGGTTAGTCCATATACAATTAATGTAATGTTGTATCATGTGTTTAATGCCTAAATCTTATTATGTATTATGCTTTAATTATTCCATAAGTATGTGATTGATGCTATGAGTATTGAAAATCGACGTTACGAGCAAGTTTGGCAAAAATGTGGCATCGAAGAATCCCGTTTGAACCTTAGGAATAGTTTAGGATACAAGTGACATGTCACTAGGAACTATGAGATCTGAGCTCATGAGTTGTGGTCTGAGTTCATGATATATGTGACACATGTTATGGCATTCCGGGTACTGGTCTTGCATGTCCTACCGATTGTTAGGTAGTCTGGCATGTGTTACGAATACCTGAGAGCTTGTGTGAGTAGCCCGTGTAGTTACATCCTAACCGATAGCTTGTGTGAGTAGACCCGTGAGTAGCTCGTAAGTGAGCAACATGTGATATGTGATATGAGGTAGCGTTGGCTACATATAGGGCACTGAGGTGCGAGATTCTGATGTATCCAATGGTATTCCAAGTGTTCAATGGGTAGTTTAGAGGGAAGTTCAATGGGAATACGTCAAAGACGAGAAAGTAAGTATTATGTGCAAGATGGTACAGGTATGTATGCAAAACTCATGAGTAAAAGACTCAGTATGCTATGAATATGTGGTAAGAATGTATATGAGAAAGCTATGTTTATTAGACTTGATGACACTTATGAAACTCTGCCTTATGTTAACTGTTTGATTTATGTTGCTTATTATTTGCATGTGAACTTACTAAGCTTTAATGCTTACCCCCTTTCCTTTCCATCCTTTTATAGTGTCGCCAAGCTAGCTCGGGGATCAAAGGAAGGCAGAGTTATCAATCACACTATCAATTGGAAAATTTGGTATAGTTAGTCTCAACATTTTGAGTATGGCATGTATAGGGACTTGGTCTATTTTGTTATGTGTCATATTGAATAGCCAAATATGTTGGCTAATGAAGATATTATGATTATTTTTTTTATGGCCACGAGAGATGGATCATATTGATTATTTGGGTTGTAACCCTAATTACTTGTGCATGCATACAAATGTGTTATGCTTGATGTGGTTGCTTATGTTAATGAGTGTGATGGATGGCATGTATATTTAATGTATGAAATATGATTAATGTGTATGACAATAAACGTGTTATGATTGAATAGATTGAAAGAAGATTTATAATGATGAATAGATATGAAATTGGTGTGGACTGCTATACGAAAGCATAATGGTTTGAGTATGTGATATGGTGACACTACAAAGTCATAAATTAACCATGTATGTGAATGCTTGGGTAACCAAATGTGCCATGTTGTATGCCATATGTGGGTGTAAGTGTGTCAGTGCTAAAGGGTGGCAAATGGCTTTGAAAATAGCCTAGAAATTGTCCACATGGTTAGACACATGGGCATGTGTCTTGGCCGTGTGTGATACACGGTCTGCCCCATGGGTGTGTGATTTGGTCATGTGCCCCCTGCACCCTAATTATGCAAAACAGAATGCCTAGTAGTAAACACACGAGCAGAGACACTATTTTGTGTCTCAGCCATGTGAAATATATAGCCTCAGGACATGGGTGTGTGCCCAGGCCGTGTGAAGTCTACATTTAATTTTTGGAATTTAATTCACCACACGGCATAAGCACACGGGCGTGTGACTTAGCCGTGTGGCCTTATTTGGTTGATGATGTCATAAACAGAGAGTTACACGGGTTGAGGACACGGACGTGTCCCATACCACACGGGCATGTGCGACCACACGGCCTACTCACACGGGCATGTGACTCTCCAATGTAGGAAAATTTTCTAAGTTATCCCAAAGTTTTCTAAAGTTCTTAGTTTAGTCCCGAACCGCCTCTAATGTATGTTTTGGGCTTCGTGGGCCCATATAAGAGATGATATGCATGTGTATGAATGGTTTTAAATGGAATGAAATTTTATGGCCCGGTTTTGTATGATTGGTTTTGTTTAAGTCCAGTAATGCCTCATATCTTGTCCTGGCGTCGGACACGGGTAAGGGGTGTTACAGTTACAATGAAGAAAAAGTATCCATTGCCTCGTATTGATGACTTGTTTGACCAGTTAAAATGTGCTATGGTATTTTTAAAGATTGATCTCTGTTCTGGTTACTATCAATTACAGGTAAAAGATTTAGATGTGCCAAAGACAGCTTTTAAAACAAAGTATGGACACTATGAATTTCTTGTGATGTCATTTGGTTTGACAAATGTACCTGCAGTGTTTATGGATCAGATGAGCAGAATTTTCAGCCCATATTTAGACAGGTTTGTGGTGGTATTTAGGGATGATATTTTGGTTTACTCTCGAGATGAAAATGAACATGTTGAGCATTTTGGGAATAGTGTTGCAAACTCTACAAGAGAAACAACTATAAGCTAAATTCAGTAAATGTGAATTTTGGCTACGGGAAGTCAATTTTCAAACTTCCATGGAGGTTTTCTCCTTAGATTTAATTTAATTTATTTAATTTATCTTAAGTCATCAAAATACCAAACCTCACCAACTTTGACCTTTTGAATTTTCTTCTTTTCTTTTTTTTAACACTCCATATACATCCATTCACACATATAATGGCCTATTTACTCATTAAGGAACTTAACTTTTAAATTCTATAGCTATTTAACACATTTAGCTAATAGAACACAACTTTAGCACTTTACGCGATTTAGTCCTTTTTCACAAATTAAGCATTCAAGCAATAAAATTTCTTAACAAAATTTTTACACAATCATATTATCATGATGTAGACCTCAAAATAATACTAAAATAAATATTATGACCCCAGATTTTTGGTCCCAAAATCACTTTTCCAACTAGGCCCAAAATTGGGATGTTACAATTCTCCCCCCTTAGAGATTTTTGTCCCCAAAAATCTTACCAGTAAAAAGATTTGGGTATTGGCTTCTCATTGTTTCCTCGGGTTCCCATGTGTCCTCTTCAACCCCATGTCGTTGCCATAACACTTTTACAAGAGCAATACTTTTATTTCTTAATTGTTTGACCTCTCGAGCTAAAATTTTAACCAGTTCCTCACCATATGTCATATCCGGTCGTATATGCACCTCTGTAGGTGAAATCATGTAGGAAGGGTCAGAACAGTAAGGGCGTAACATAGACACATGGAACACATCGTGAATCTTTTCCAACTCAGATGGTAAGGCCAACAGATAAGCAACCGGCCTTATTCTTTGGATGATCTCAACTTTTCTTTTCTACCAAATCTCAAAACCTTTTTCCATGGAGACACTTTCAAAAATACCTTATTACCAACTTGAAACTCAATCTCTTTCTGTTTCAAATCCGCATAGGAATTTTGTCTATCTAAAGCAGGTTTCAAGCAATCACAAATTATCTTCACTTTCCCTTCAGTTTCTTTGACTAAATCAATCTCGTGAATTTGATTTTCTCTAAGTTCAGTTTCTGGAAACACATTAGGAAATTCACACACTACTGGCACTGACTGAATCTTTAACTCAGTTACCTTTGTATCTAACACATATGCAAGATAAGCATCATATCCCTTTTTGATATATTTCTGTGCTGTTATGATTGAAATTACTTTAGACAACCCATCCAATTTATCAAATTCAACATGAAGTATTTCCCTATTTTAGCATTTAAGCACAATGTATTTTTGTTTACAATTCACTACCGCATCATGTTGAGTTAACCAATCCAGTCCCAAAATCACATCGAATTCATCAAAGGTAGTAACATTAAATCAGTCGAGAAACATTTACCCTTTACCATCAATGGACATTTTTTACAAACTTTATCCACCACCACACATTGACCCAAGGGATTTGAAACTTCGACCACAAATTCAATGAATTCAATTGGTAAATTTTTAACAGATACCAATTTTGTGCATATATGGGAATGTGTAGAACCGGGATCAATTAAAGCAATAATATTAGTGCCAAGTAAAGAAAATGTACGAGTAATGATGTCTGGAGCAGAGGCATCTTGTCTGGCACATATAGCATAGGTTCTCGCCGGTGCTCGTGTCTCAAATTTAACTGTTGAATCTTTTGTAGCGCTTCGGCTACCACCAACATTTGTGGGGTGTCGAGGTGGTCTAACTCTAGCAGAACCACATCTATAGCAAGCCCTACTTCTTAAACGACATTCCCCAAAATGAAACTTATTACAATGTTTAAATTTTGGTTTTGGATTACCGATCTACTAACATTGGTTACTGATGGGGACGATGATATCGGATTGAAGAATTGAGAACCTCGCTCTTTACCAGAATATCCCATAGATGTGGTATAATGATCAGAGTATTTTTGTAATTTCTTTGAAGCAATGATTGGGACTTTCCCATAGATCTTTTACCAAAAACTCGAACTTCCCTTTCTGCTTGTTTCTTTTCTTTGCTCAATTCTTTTGCTTTTGATGCTCGATCAGCTAGCACTACAAATTCTCTTATTTCCAGAATACCAATCAAAAGCTTAATATCTCCATTCAGCCCTTTTTCAGATTGTTTGCACATTTCAGCCTCAATTTGAACTCATTCCTGAGCATATTTACTCAATCGAATAAATTCTCGTTCATATTCTGACACTATCATGTTCC
This sequence comes from Gossypium hirsutum, assembly GCF_007990345.1. NCBI lineage: Eukaryota > Viridiplantae > Streptophyta > Magnoliopsida > Malvales > Malvaceae > Gossypium > Gossypium hirsutum. The sequence continues at coordinate 103,530,289 of NC_053429.1, read as the reverse complement.
CATGTTTAAGTTCTAAGAATTCTTTTCTTTTCTTATCCAAGAATCTTTGACTAATATATTTCTTTATGAATTCTGTTCGAAAGAACTCCCATGTAATGTTTTCTTTCGAAATAAAAAAAGTTATAGTTTTCCACAAATAATAGGTTGTGTCTTTCAATAAAGAAACAACACATTTCAGACAGTTGGCTGGTGAACCGGACAATTCATCTAATACCCAGATAGTATTCTCAAACCAAAATTCAGCTTTTTTTGCATCATCATCTGTAGTAGTTCTGAATTCCTTAGCCCCATATTTTCTGATTTTATCAATTGAAGACCTTCTGATTCTTTCAGATTCAGTACCCTGTGGCATCTCGGGAACAAGTTGAGGAGCAGGTGGGGGAGGTTGCTGAACAGCAGGATTTGTAATTATATATTGTGCAAACCACTCATTCATCATTTGAAAGAATGCAACTTTACCCTTATTATCTCGGCCCTCTGACTCAGGCCTTCTACTACTAGATGTAGCTCTTTGTACGGAAGCTTGAGCAATACTCTCAGCTTCCTTAGGATCAGCTCTAGCACGGTTGAAATACATTTACAATATGAAAAATACATTTAAAAATGGCCAAGAGTTATCACACTATCATAATTTATATAATGGTATGTATAGCTAAATTCATACTTGCTATGTCAGTCCGAGAATCAGCTAAACTGTAGCTCTGATACCAACAAATATAGCACCCCTAACCTGTATCCGTTGCCGAAACAGGGTTATAGTGCATGACCAAATTTTATAGAACATTTTCAAATAATTCAAGAAATTTACTATTCATATTCCAAGATTATTCATAGCGTTACTTCAATGGACCATCGAGGCCTAATATGAACATTAGAATCGAATCGGGACTAAATCGTGTTCATTAAAAAGAATTTCACAAAATATCAAAATTTTTCTTATGAACAGTATCCACACGCCCGTGTGATCAGGCCATGCAGCTATACACACCTATGTCCCTAACCCATGTAACTCTCTAATTTATAAGGCATGAAGAAATTGAAGTCACACAGTCAAGTCACACGCCCATGTGCTAGGCCGTGTGGTTAATTTAATTTTACAAATTAGGTGCAGTTTTCACACGGCTGTATCGAACGCCCATGTTCAAGATCGTGTTGTAACTCCCCTAAATTGTAACCCTCATCGAATTAGGGTTACGAGCCATTTCCAGACTGACACAACATTTCAGACCAATTCAGAATCACAGATATCACATAACATTAATACATAGGCAATCATCTACAATCCATCTCATATGAAGGTCTACGAGACCTAAAAACTATTTTTAAGGATAGTCGAGACTAAACCGAACACATTCATAAATTTTAGAACTCAGAAAATTTTTCATTTCTGTTGATGTCACACGCCTGTGTGACCAGGCCGTGCCAAAACAAGGCATACATACTGACTTTCACCCACGGCCAACAGACACGCCCGTGTGCTATGGCCGTGTGATACTTATCTAGCTACTGACTTAAGCCCACGGCCATATGACACACCTATGTGTCTTAACTACGTGGTCTTAGGAGGTTACTGCTTTGCATACACGGCCACAAGGTACGCCCGTGTGCCCTGGTCGTGTGGCACAATGCAGGCTTGGTTTAAGCCAAATTGCCACCCGTTTTTGGGTCATTTCTACAAGAAACATTAAACAACATTTATACCAAACTTTTCAGTCAATTCCATGCTCAAAACATGCTTTACTATAACTAAATCATCATCTTTCAATAACTTATTCAAATCCATACCAAAACTAAGCACAAACATATCATTTGCTAGCCAACTCTCATGGCATAACTTATATACATATCAAAACTTAAATACATAGATATTCCAGCCTATACATGCCATACTGAAAATATTTACACTTTCAAAAGTACCAAATTGAGTTCGATAGAGCAGTGACAATCCTCGGCTAACCTCGAGCCTTCAGTAGCTACGATAACTGTAAAGCGGACAGAAATCACACAGAGTAAGCAAAAAAGAGCTTAGTAAGCCAAATTCAATTGGTTTAACTATTAAATCATATAAAGTACAAATCAACAACAAGAATTCATAACCATTTCACAGAATAGTTCATGAGCCTAACCATGCTCATTTTCTTGTATACATGTCATATTTCATTTCCATGATTTCATACATACTTCGCATTTATTATTTCACAGAAACAGAGTCTTTCATATTCAGAAATTTAGTATGATACAAACGTACCTGTATAGATTATACATTTTATATATTCATTCAAATATCTCGTATTCTATGATCAGACGATTCAGAAACGATACAAACACTCATAAATGGGTACAATGCCGACATCCCGGACGTGGTCTTACATATAATTCAGTTTCGATGACTCTGTCCCAGACAGGGTCTTACACGAAATCAGATACGATGCCTATGTCCCAGACATGGTCTTACACGTAAATCTCAAATCGAGGCCTGTGTCCCAGACACAGTCTTACACGATATCTCAGATCAATGTTAACGTTCTTTTAGAAACATACAGAGCTTTTCAGATACTAGCATATTATTGGAGTTTACTCAAAATTTATTCATCAGGCTCTCAAGGCCGTCCAACACAGATTACAGTTTGTATGCACAAAATTTAGTCAATTTAACAGGTAATTGTAATTTAACTTAGCTCGTATGAATTTCGGACAGAAACGAGTCGACTATTCAACTATTTTGGGCTTCTCTCGATCTAAGTTTGATTTTATTTGTTCTTAATCTATTACAATTCAAAATCAACCATTCAATCATTCATTTCATTCAAAATAATCCATGAACCCATATTTAGAGCACTTTGCATTTTAACCCATACATTTTCACACTTTGACAATTTAGTCCATTTTTCACAAAATCACAAATATGCAAAATTCACCAACACTATAGCTTGGCTGAATATACATAGCTTCAATACAAGCCCAAATAACATATTTAATTCACAATTTAGTCCTTCAAAACCTCAATTTCACAAATTAGCCCAAATAGCTCTATCTATCAAAAATTCAAGAACAAAGTATGATAATCTCACATATATCTTTCATAATCCATATAAAAACATTACAAAGCTCATATAATCATCAAGGACACATTTCATAACCTTCAACAAAAACAGTAATTCAAACATGGGTTTTGAAGAACACGAAGCAACGATCACAGAAACATAGAAATTATCAAAAATAGACGAAAATTCATACCTTAATCAAGGATTAAGCTAGTCGAAACCTAGCTTGATCTTTTCTATTTTTTTTCTTTCAAATAATCAGCCAACAAAGGTGAAAATGCCTAGCCATTTTATGTTTTCTTTATTATAAAACATATTATTACACAAAAGACTATTTTAACCTTAGTTATTTCATTTTAAAATCCACCAACTAATGTCCATATTTGTCCACCATTAAAACAAATGGTAAATTTGACATGCAAGGACCCTCACTTAAATAAGTCAAATCAAATTGGTACTTTTAACATCTAGTACACAACTTTTACACTTTATGCGATTAGGTCCTTTTTACAAATTAATCACAAAAACTTCGTAGATATAAATTCACATATCACAGACACAGAAAATAATATTAAAATATTTTTTTTAGAATTGGTTACATGGTCTTGAAACCACTGTTCCAACTAGGGTCTAAATCGGACTGTTACAATTTCCCCCTTTAGGGATTTTCGTCCTAAAAAATCTTACCATTAAACAGATTCGGATATTATTGTCTCACAGCATCTTCAGACTCCGATGTGGCCTCTTCAACACCATGTCGATGCCACATCACTTTAACTAATAGAATTTTCTTATTTCATAACTCTTTAACCTCATGGGCTAAAATACGGATTGGCTTTTCTTCATAAGTCATATCAGATTGGATTTCAATATCAGACGGGGAAATTATATGCGAAGGATAGGATCTGTATCGTCGAAGCATTGATACATGAAACACATTATGTATCCTTTCTAACTCAGATGGTAGCCTCAATCTATAAGCAATCGGCCCAACTCGTTCGATGATTTCATACGGTCCGATGAACCTCAGACTCAACTTGCCCTTTTTACCAAATTAGAATAGTTTCTTCCACGAAGATACTTTTAGAAACACATTATCACTGATCTCAAATTCATTATCTTTTCGTTTTAAATCCGCATAATATTTCTAACGATCAAAGGTAGCTTTCAGACTATCTCGGATTACTTTCACTTTTTGTTCTGTTTCTTTTGTCAAATCAATATCGTAAATCTTATTCTCACTAAGCTCAGACCAATATAACGGAGATCTACACTATCTATCGTATAAAGCTTCATATGGTGCCATTTTGATGCTCGACTGAAAACTGTTATTATAAGCAAATTCAATCAAAGGTAGATACTGATCCCACGTACCTTCAAACTCAAGAATGCAACATCTCAACATATCCTCGAGTATTTGTATAAATCCGTTCAGATTGACCATTTGTTTGCGGATGAAAAGAAGTACTAAAGTGCAATTTTGTGCCCAAAGGCTCTTGCAATTTCTTCCAGAAATGCGAAGTGAATCGTGGATCTCTATCAGACACGATAGATATAGACACACCATGCAATCTCACGATATCAGAAATATATAACTCAGCTAATTTATCGAGTGAGTAATCAGATCAAATTAGAATAAAATGAGCTGATTTTATCAAACGATCAACTAGAACCCAAATTGCGTCTTTCTTTCTCGGAGACAGGGGCAAACCTGAAACAAAATCCATGGTTACTCAATCCCACTTCCACTCAGGAATCATAATCAGTTGTAACAAACTAAATGGCAAATGATGCTCAGAATTAACTTGCTGATAGATTAAACATCTCAAACAAAGTCAGAAATATCTCTTTTCATTCTCGGCCACCAGTATAGTTGTTTCAAAATGTTAGACACTTTCGTACTTCCCAGATGTACAAAAAATCTACTACTATGAGCTTCACTCAAAATCGTCTGAATTAACTTCGAATTTCTCGAAACACAAAGCCTATTTCTGAATCTCAAATAGTCATCAACATCAACTTGGAATTCAAAAACACACTGAGCTCGTTTTGCTATTAATTCATTATCAAACTTTTAAGCCTCGCAGATCTGTTGTATAAACAAGGGTTTTGCTTTCAGTTTGGCACAAACCAAGATATCATCAGATAGAACTAAATGAGCATTCATTGCACACAAAGAAAGTAACGATTTTTGACTCAAAGCATCAGCAACAACATTTGCTTTTCCCGGGTGATAATCAATAACAAGTTTATAATCTTTTAATAACTCAAACCATCTCCTCTGTCACAGATTCAAATCTTTTTGCATCATTAAATACTTCAGACTTTTATGATCAGAAAACACATGACATTTCTCACCAAACAGATAGTGATGTGAAATCTTCAAGGCAAACACAATAGCAACTAACTTGAGATTGTGAGTCGGATAGTTCTTTTCATACGACTTCAACTGTCTCGAAGCATAAGCAACAACTTTTCCTTCTTGCATTAGAACACAACAGAGTCCGTTCAACGAAGCATCACTGTAAACAACGAATTCTTTACCTGATTCAGGTTTCACAAGTACGGGAGCTTCAGTTAATAGCGCTTTTAACCGATCAAAACTTTTCTGACATTTCTCAGACCATTCAAATTTCACATCTTTCTAAAGTAACTTTGTCAACGAAGTTGCTATCACAGAGAAATCTTTTACAAATCATCTGTAGCAACCAGCAAGTCCTAGAAAATTGCGGGCTTCAAAAACATTTCTTGAAGGCTTCCAATCCAGAATAGCAGAAATTTTGCTCAGATCAACTCAAATACCGAAGGCTGATACAATATGACCCAGGAAACCAACTTCCAGTAACCAGAATTCACATTTACTGAACTTTGCATACAACTATTTATCTCGCAGAGTCTATAGCACTATTCTCAGATGTTTGACATGTTCAGATTCATCACGTGAATAAATCAATATGTCATCAATGAATACTATAACAAATTGATCTAAATACGGTCTGAAAATTCTTTTTATTAAATCCATAATGACAGCAGGTGCATTCGTTAATCCAAAAGGCATAACTAAAAATTCATAATGCCCGTACCTCATTCTAAAAGCAGTTTTTGGAATATCAAAGTCTTTTACTCGCAATTGATAGTAACCCAATCTCAGATCTATCTTTGAAAACATAGTAGCACCTTTCAACTAATCGAATAAGTCATCAATTCTGGGCAAAGGATATTTGTTCTTTATAGTCACTTTGTTAAGCTAACGGTAATCAATACACATTCTCATTGTGCCATCTTTCTTTTTCACAAACAGAACAGGAGAACCCCATGGTGAAAAGCTCGGTCTAGCAAATCCTCGATCGATCAATTCTTGCAACTGAGATTTTAATTCCTTTAACTCGGTCGGAGCCATTCTATAAGGAGCTATAGAAATCGGAGTAGTACCAGGTACTAATTAGTAGGCCTTTGATGACCCCATGGTACAATCCACAAGCCTCTATCCCCTAGATCAGTAGGCCTTTTATGACATAATTTACCCACAATTATTTAAAAGCCTACTATCTAGAGATAGTGCTTAGTCCTTAAAAAACGAATTTTTTTGTACAAGCCAAGGCTTGAACACATGACTTCTCGGACACTTCCTAGAACACTTAACCACTGAAGTAGACATGCAATTGTGTCACTTTCTTGCACAACTAAACATTTATGTGCATCCTCCTAACTGTTCCCATGCTCAAGACCTAATACTTCTAAGCTCAGAATTCGGGGCGTTACACTACAATTCATATTCATTGGCCATGTCATCTTGAAAACCACCTTTATCATTAATCCATGATTTTCAACCTATCAATTAATCCTAACTTAGTCATCAAGCACTCATGTTCAATCATCATAAACATCTTATTACCATATCACACAATTACTCCTTGGCTATGACTGTTTCAGTTGGTCATAAAGCATTCATCATGCACAGATGTCATAACACTAACCATTCATGGCATGATCACTTCATCACATCACAAAGCATTAGAACATAGCATGGATTGATAGGCTTACAAACCATAATCAATATGAGTCACATCTCATGGCCATATACAATAAATCAATATAAGCCAATACATTTGGCCAAATCATAAGAGCACATACCATAATAACTAGGTCCCTATACATGCCACTCACTCGAAGGCACTTAAAGTTTATCAATACCCCAAAGGTGATAGCTTGATAGTGAGATGCTACCTCCGATGATCTCCAATCTCGAGCTGACCTGACAATAGTAAAAGAGATGGAAATGAAGGAGTAAGCTTAAAGCTTAATAAGCTCGCATGAAAGTAATAGGCATTTCATTACATGCATTTATCCATTTCATCAATATGTTCTCATAATTACTAATTAGTCAATTTTAATGGTCATTCTTCTTGACTATAGACATACTTTGCCATGTCTAGACTTCAATGAAGTAATCGTAATGTCCTTATGATTAAACTTCTCAACCCTTGAATAATTATTCCAACATATGCAAAAAATGCATTATAATCATGTATATTCATATTTCCCAATTCCAAGAACTTTACATCATATAATGGTTCATTTCTCTTAGAGAGCAACATATCGTTATTCAAGTCAAATTGGCTTAAAAGCCTTTTTCATAATCATCAATCTATTTCATAACATACAAGTCCTCCTAGTAAATCATTCTCATAGACGTAACTCATTCATTTGCATTCCTAGCACAAGTCAACCTCATACCACATACCGAGTTGAATGCTAATAGGTTTTGAGTACATACCTGTACTATCCCAAAGTACAGCTACTCGTTCAAACATATTAGCCATGTACATTACAGAAGTACCATTTAAACATAGATGAGATTATCACAACGTAGAATTCTATTCTATTTCCCTTTCCATAACCATAATCACTTCCCATTCTGTTAGAATTTTGATGATTACAATATCATATACACATTCTATTTCATGTTTCTCATGTCCTTTATATATATTTTATCCATTGAATTATTGAATTCTCGATGGATATGTAATCATGTAGTACACTCTAGGTGTATTATTTCATTATTCGTCTATTCATATCTAGTAGCACCTTTTTGGTACATTCTCGAGCCACATATCCTACAGCAGAATTACCAGTTTAGGCTAAATTCTAGTTGTACCATACTCTAAGGGCTTTTTCGGATTACCAGTCCAGGCTAAATCCTTTATATGACAAAGAATTCCTTATAGAGTCCAATCTAGATTACCAGTCTAGGCTAAATCTAGTCAATTAGGATTACTAGTCTAGGCTAAATCCTAATTGAATCATATGCTCAAAAGGTTCATTTCAGGGTCACCCGTCTGGGCTAAATCCTTTCCATAATGAGATCAATGGATTACCCGTCCGGGCTAAACTTTTGTACAACACGTGCTAGATCCTATTTCACATAAGATATAACCTATCCATTGGAATTCAGTATTCAAATGGATTACAACCCTTTTTAAATAATTTTCGTGCTTATGGACACTTTCACACGATTCAATATTTTTACATTACACATTCAATTAAAATCAACATATTTACATATTCAATTAAATTACACAAACTTACTTGTAGAATCCTCGTAAAGTACATCCGTGTAGCAAGTCACACAAATAGAAATTTAACATTTAATTCACATAATATGACATACATCACATATTTCATATATCATTTATCATGTATCATTATTCTCTTGCATTTCATGTAATATTCTTTCATGCCATATTTCCACATCATATACACTATCCATCAACTTTTCCAATATATTAAACCATACAATTTATGCAATAATAATAAATAATTATAATTAAAGAATAACATTGCATTATAATTATCACACGAACTTACCTCGGGGGAAAAAATGGCAATTTATCCCAATTTAGTCCATAACCCCGTTCTTTCCCAATCTAAGCCCAAATATCATTTCTCTTGATCTAACATACCAAATATAATTTATTTAACACTCACATTATTCAAATTGAACCAAAATCATACTTTGGCAAAGTTGTATTTTTGCCCCTAATGTAACATCTCGAAATAGGGCCTAAATGGAATAGTGGTTGCGAAACCACAAATTTGAGATAAAAAAGTTTATTTTGATTAATTTTTTTTATGATTTACCGAGTGATTAGATGCATGTCTTAGAGCATTGATAAGAAATTTTATAGATTGCATGCCTATTAGGGCTTATTTGCATAAGTTGCTGTAACAGCCCGATTTAGGGCCTAAACAAAACGATAGTTTTAGAACCACGAATTCAAAGTCAAAAAATTTATTCTGATTAAGTTTTAAGGCTTATTTATTGATTAAAATATTGTATAAAAATATCGTTAAGAAATTTTACTGATAAAGTGCTTAATTGGACTTTTAGGACTAAATTGTAAAAGTTGCAAAATATGTGTTCTAATTCATAAGTACTTGATTGAAATGGGGTTTTAAAGAGGAGGTCCTTAAATGGTAATTAGACCATTATATTTTTTTGGAAAAAAATGGGCATGAATAGGACAAAATTTTAGAGAAAGGCCTTAAGGGCATTTTAGTCATTTGGTAATTAAAAGAAATAAAAAGGGAAAATAAAGCCAAAATTGACTCATCTTTTTCATGGAGGCCGAAATTAGCATGGGGGAAGCCATGGCTAGGGTTTTCAAGCTTTCCAAGGTTAATAGTAAGTTTGTTCTAGCCCCGTTTTTCAAGTTCTTTATGTTTTTAGAATCCCGGTAACTTGATTAAGCTTATTCTAGCAATAATTTAAGCTAGGGTTCATATTTGGAAAAATACCCATAGGTGAAATGTGTTTATTTTGATGTTTTATGGTAGAATATGAAGGCTTAAATTATGTTAAACAACGTTTGCTAAGCGGTTTCAAGCAAAAATGAGTAGAACGGCTTAATCGGTAAAAGTTGTTATTATTCATAACTATGTGTTAGAGTGAGAATTTGATGTTTCCATAGAAGGGAAAAATGATCAGCATGTCATAAAACATAAGAATAAGGGATGAAATTTAATTCCTGAGCCTAGGGGCAAAAGTGTAAATATGCAAAAGTTTAAGGGCAAAATTGTAATTTTGCCAAAGTTTGAGTTAAGAATTGCTTTTAATAGTACATTAATTAAATAAGTAAAATATGATGTTTTAGATTCTCGAAAAACGAGATTTGAACCTAGAATGGGAGAAAAATTGAAAATTGGGAAAGTTGGTAAAATGGCCGTTTTAGTATCGTGGTAAGTTCGTATGTATAATAAGCATTAATTTATGCATGTTTCAGTGTAAAATTAATATATTTACTATGATTGCCGAGGTGTTGAAAGTAAGTATAATTATGATGATTTAAATGTTCAATATTAATTCGACATGGAAATGAGAAAGTATGTGAGTTTGTATGTAAATAATACATTATCTTTATTACGTTTTTATATTTCAGCATATTTTATGTATTGTAGCTGATTTTTGAATCATAATTGACTATTGGAAGAATGGAATAAAGTATTAGAAAGTGAGATACATCCCATTTGAACCTTCGGAATCGAAAGATACAGATGGTATGTAGCTGGGTCACATGTGTAATACGAGATGTATACCATGTGTACAAGAGAGCTATGAGACATTATGAGGTAGCTAGGTTGCATGGGTGATACTATGTGTACACCATGTAGACAAGAGAGCTACTAGATAGATGTAGCTAGGTTGCATGTGTGGTTCCAGGTGAAGGACACCATGTAAACAAGAGAGCTACGAGATAAAGTGGCTAGGTCACATGGGTGATACTATGTGTGCACCATGTGCACAAGAGAGCCAAAATTATGTGTACAATCAAGCTAGGTCACATGAGTGGTGCTAAGTGAAGGCCACTATGTGTACAAGAGAGCTTTGATTTTAAAGGTGGACTGTGTGCGATACCATCGCGTATCTGTTATTATTCTGAAGTGTTCAACTGGGAAATTGGTTAATTGAAATTGTGTATGACTTTGTGAAGATAAGTGTAAGTATATACGTGTGTAACTTATGCTTAATATGCTTGATATGTGATTGGAAATTGGAAAGATTGTTATGGGTAAGTGATGAATACAATTGAAGTGTGAAAGATCAGAATTGGCAATAAAACTGTTCTGGATAGTTGCAGTGACGAGAATCTAAAAATTTACCAAAAATAATAGAAATTGAATCAGAGACTGAATGAGAATCAAATTAAATATTAATGAGTTTTTATATAACAGAAATAGCGCAAGCAAAGGAATTCTATATTCTAAGATATTTAAGTTTCTATGAGACTAGTTCAGAATGACTACGTGATCCCCTATTCTGAATTTGAAAGATCATTAAATATTGTACAAAAATAATTATGGGATATGATTTATATGTTTGAAATCCTTAATAAGTCCTGTATTAAACAAAATAAACTATAACATCATATGAGGTCTGTACGAAGAGAAAATTTATTTGTAGTGAATAGTGGTCAGGGCAGTTGAGCAATGAAACAGGGGTAACTTCAATGAATAAACTGTACTATTTGGCTAGACCAAAAATTCTGACCATTTTATGGTAAGAATATACGTGAATCTAGTTTCAAGGAAAATTAACAGTTTGTAATTTTGAGTTTTGTAGCTCCAAAAATAAATAATTTAGCTACTGGTACTTTGCTAGATAGCTTATTTTGAACCTGTTTATAATTGTAATAGTGAAAGTATGTGTTTTTTTATGGTAATATTTCGGGAACATATTGTGACTGTGTTTAATGTATGATAATGTATTGTTTATTAATATTTACATATTTACTTACTAAGCTATAATGCTTACTCCCTTCCTTTCCTTTTTTCCTATAGTGTCGCAGATGTTAGCTCGAGTTGGAGGTCGCTGGAGGTTAAATCACACTATCAAACTATTGATCGATATATAAAGGTTTTAAAGTATTTTTAAGTCTTTGGCATGCATGGGGACTCGTTTAGTTATTATTAAGTTGCTAGGAGTTGGCCTAAAATACTGACCTATGTTATTTGAAGGTCTCTATTGTATAAAGTCATTTAATGTAGATAGTCTTGAATATGTTTGAAAAGTTTAAAATTGATGAAATTTTATGTCTCAATTTTAAATGATTACAAGTACTCAAGTCCAATAATACCTCGTATCCTGTTCTGGCGTCGGATACGGGTAAGGGGTGTTACACCTAGACTTTCACATTTTTACACTTTGGCCCCTAGGCTCGTAAATGAAATGTGTTCGTTTTCCTTGTACTTTAAACCTAGTCAAACCATTTTTATAATTATAGCAGTCCACATTTCTCTTCTATTTCACATATTTTCTACCCATTTTACAACTTTTACATTTTAGTCCTTTTTAGGCATTTTCATGCAAAATCACTTAGTAAATGATGTTGAACACGCATTAATCTTTCATATTCTTTCATTAAACATCAAAATACTAGCATGTCATACATGGGTCAATTTTTAAACATGAACCCTACTTCAAAATAAGGGTAGAAATGCGTAGATCATGCTATAAGGACATCCAAAATGGAAAGAACATTAAAACGGGGCTTCGGAGCACTTACTATTGAGCTTGGAAGTGACAAAACCCTAGCCATGGTGTTCCATGAAAGTTTCGGCCATGCTTGAGGAAGATGGACAAGGTTTTTGCTTGATTTTTCCCTTTTTAATCTTTTAATTACCAAATGGCAAAAATGCCCTTGTAGTCATTCTTTCTAATTTTACCTATCCAAGCCCATTTTTGTCCAAATTTTTAGGACTTCGTCAAATTACTATTTAAGGACCTCTAATTACTAATCCAATTCAATTTCATGCTAAAAGCTTCTAGAACTTATATTTTACAATTTATTCAATTTAGTCTCTAAAGTCTAATTGGGCACTTTTCACATAAAATTTATTCATGAAAATTTCACCCAAGCATATAAACGTATCATAGACCATAAGATAATCATAAAATAATTATTTCTATTTCATATTTGTGGTCTCAAAACCACTGTTCTGATTAGGCCTTAATTCGAGATGTTACAACTATCCCCCCTTTACGGATTTTCGTCCCCGAAAATCTTACTAGTAGAGTGGTTTGGTTTTCATATAAACTCCACTATCTCATAATCATTGCTAAATTACTTTTACTCAGGCTATACTTAATACTTAGCTCTTTAATTTCTCATGCTAGAATCATGAGCGATTCTTCGCTGTACAACAGTTTCACTGAACCTTAATCTCTATCAGAGAGTTCATGTACACAAAGGTCTGTTCCATACCATCATAACACATATACACATAAAATACTTGAATCCTTTCAAATTCAAATGATGAAGTTAGCCAGTTCATCATGGCCTTATACTCTCTATAATTTCATATAGCCCGATAGTTTGCGGATTCAACTCTCGGTTGCCTTTAAATTTCAGAGCCTTATATAGTTTTCTCAATAATTCACGGTATAGAACTCAGATCTCAATCCGATTAACAAGGACTAGCATTCTAAGAAATCTGACCATCCCAGAGATACACGATTCTATTAATCTGATGAGTGAAAATTCAATACATACCAGTATGATTTAAAGATCTCGTCAAACATGTAACAACAAACCACATAACATCTTTCCTTTTTAGATATGAGGATAATCCTGATATAAAATCTATAACAATCCTTTCTCATTTTCGTTCCAATATCAACGCTAGAAGAGGTAATTCTAATAAAACCTGATGTTCAGCTTTAACCCTATTGACATTTCATGTATTCAGACACAAATATCAGAAATGTCGAGTTTCAAACTCGATCACTATCACATTATTCCTGCGAGTTTTCTTGCAAATTTTCTGCATAAGCTCTTGATTTTCTGTCCAAGCACTAGTGACGATATTTTTCCTTTCTCAGAGATAATACAATAAGTAATTCATCGTCTTATATAGCTCAAGTCATCTACTCTATCTCCAACTTAGATCTTCCTATGACATCAAATAGTTTAAGCTACCACATTGCCTTATAATCTTATAACACATCACAATCCATTCAACAACACATCACTGAAAATTAAGAAGTCTTTGGCTAATGTAAACTAGACCCGTTCAAATGCTTCAGTTAATAATGTTCTCGTCTATTCAAAGCTTTACTAACATGCAATTGACTGTTCAACTTTCACAAAGGAAATAACTTTATTAATCATAGAAACTTTAATTCATAACAATGTCTTCTAGAAAATATGCATTCTTCATTCAGACTATCCGTCTTTTACCCGTAAAGAAATGAAGTGTTATTTTCAGATTTGATAATAGAATTGGACATAAATATTTCATATAATCTTTCAAACAAATAATCCACACAGATTGAATCACCAAATCAGTCTTAATTATCAATTAATGGCGCTTCAAGAAATTCCCTCTTCTAGTTGATAGAACCATTCAACACGTAATCATTTGAAATTCACTTATCATGCCAATCAAAGACCTTTACCATTGCTTTAGCTCAAAATAACAAGAATATCCTGATTGAAGGCATTAACTTTAATTAACCTACTCGGGAAAAGAAATCCACTATACAGTTTGAAACTCGCAGTTTCACCACTTATGCCTTTGCCGATGTCAATTCTTTACACAAAATTTAGAGAAGCCCAGATACTAGAATCATCACATTACTACGATCAAACCAAAAGCATAATCATGTTTGACATAGTCATCATAAGTTAAAGAACACACTTTATATATAAGTTATGCTTGAGAAATTATGGAATAAAGATGACAAGGAAACTAAGATAGAGAAATCCAAAATAGAGAAATCCAAGATACGATATCATATTGGAAGACCAAAAACAAAACTCATAAAAAAATATGAAAAATCTAGATAATTCCTCCGAGAAAAGAAGTCCAGAAGAAAACATCCCTATGTAACAAGAATTTTATCAATAAATCAATAGCCATAGGATATTCCTAAGAACAAACAAACACATAGAGCACCTCAAAAGAGACTGTCATAATCTGTTCAGCATAACTGCTACACTCAGATACCTTACTTTTCAAATATTATCCCTTTAACTTTTTCTACCATCACTAATTTCACATTATTCCTTTTTACTAAAGAAAATTGGTTCAAAAGAAATTCCAGTTAATAACTTTCTTGACATCGTATCTTACTACCTCTGTCTTTACTTGTTAACCCCTCTCAATCTCTGATCATATTTATAATCATTCTATAGCTGAGCTCCTTGGTCTCATACTTGTGAGCTTAATCAACACAGATCTCATAAAATCCTTTACAAAACACCACCCTGGTAAGGGGGTGGGGTCATAAGGTCCCTAACTCGTTTCTCATATATGTATACATATGACATAACTTTCATCATTATAGTAATATCATCACCATCATATCATTCACTTCAGGAAAACTAATCATTCACTTCAGGAAAACTAACATTCTTATTTGTTTTACGCAAACTTTCCAGTTACCGTATTTAAACAAGTGAACTTATGCATCCTTTTTATGAATCCTGAATAGCTTTACTTATCACTTTCATTCAATAAAACAAGTCAGGCACATAACATCATATGAAGGCTAAACAAACATGAATAAGTATATCACAATCGAAACTTTCATCTCCCACATCATCATATACATGTCATTACAATCATATGAATCAATTCAATCAATTTGACACATTTACTCAAGCTATACGAGCTTGCCAATCATAACTATTCAGACAAGTGTACATGGACATTCATTTCATCAATATTTTTGATAAGTTACTTAAAATCATGCATTCGTTCAAGCAAATCAATCATATGCATCATAGAATTATCGCTTAAACACAGATAATTAGTTAATTAGTTAATTAAAACAAAATCTCTTTGTTCTTAGGCTAGATAATAAAAAGATAGTCATTACTAGTACTTTTAGTTCATTTGGGTTGACAATCCGGTCTTGCTAAAACTATACTACTATTCGATAGGTACACTTGCCTACATCACGATAATAGTTAGTTTCAAGAACGATTAATTATAAATATTTAAAACCTATCACGAAATCACGCGATCAAGTTTTTGGCGCCGTTGCCAAAGAACTAAGATATTAGGAACGCTCAATTTTTATTACTTTAGCCATTTATTTTTCTTGCAATTTAATTTTTATTTTATTATTATTATTTATTAATTTACTTTTTCTTTCTCTTGGCAGGTTTTTACAGTTTATGACTAGAAGAAACCCGTCAGGACCACTACTTTTTGACGAAGAAATCGATCGCACAGTTCGCAGAAACCAAAGAGAAATAAGGCGAAGCTTAAGATACACAGAGAACAAGCAAGAGGATGATACTCAACCCCCAACCGAAGAGATGGCTAAAAACCAAGACAATCAGCTACCTTCTGCAATTGCGGTTAATCAAAATCCTGCTCTATGCACTATGTATGATTATGCTAAACCTTCTTTAACAGGAACTGAATCAAGCATAGTTAGACCTGCTGTAGCTGCAAATACTTTTGAACTAAAACCTAACACTATTCAAATGATACAACAATTTGTTCAGTTTGATGGTTTGCAGGATGAGGATCCCAACGCTCACTTAGAAAACTTCTGAGAACTATGCGATACATTTAAAATTAACGGTGTTTCTAATGATGCCATTCATCTTCAGTATTCCCTTTTTCATTGAGGAACAAAGCTAAATAACGGTTGAACTCGTTACCACGATGGTCAATCACTACATAGGAACAAATGATTGAAATATTTCTATTAAAATATTTTCTACTGGCTAAAACAGCTAAATTACGTAATGATATCTCTTCATTTGTGCAGATGCACTTAGAAACTCTTTACGATGCATGAGAGAGATACAAAGACTTACTGAGAAGGTGCCCTTACCATAGGTTACCGCTTTCGCTACAGGTTCAAACATTCCATAATGGCCTGAATCCTTCGACTCGACAAATGGTTGACGCAGCTGCTGGCGGAACCATAATAATAAAACACCTGAAGATGCCTATGAGTTTATAGAGGATATGTCACTGAATAACTATCAGTGGCAAGTCATGATGACTAAGCCAACTAAAATAGCAGGCGTTTATAACGTCGATTCAGTTACTATGCTGTCAAATCAGGTAGAACTTCTAAATAAAAAGATTGATGGTTTACTTGGTTCTACTCATGTACATCCAGTAATGAGGTGCGAGATGAACGAAGGAGGAGCATGCACAGAGTATCAACCCTTCAACCCTAGCATCGAGGAGAAACAAGTGCAATATATGGGTAACAATAATTCTCGATCCCAAAATAACCCATATAGTAACACTTACAATGCAAGTTGGAGGAACCACCCAAATTTTTCGTGGGGTGGTTAAGGAAATCAAAGACCACAACATCCTCTGGGTTTTCAACAACCACCCTATCAATAGGAAAAGAAGCCGAACCTTGAAGAGATGCTCTCAAAGTTTATGTCGGTGTCAGAAACCCATTCTCAGAACACCGAGACAGCACTTAAAAATCAACAAGCGTCGATCCAAGGGCTCGAAACTTAGATAGGCCAACTTTCCAAACTAATCTTTGAACGACCACAAGGTAGCTTGCCAAGTAATACTAAACCCAACCCAAGGGAACAGCTCAATGCAATTAATATTCAAGATGATGAGGGAGTCGTTGAGCCTGAACCAGAACTAAGGTAAGAAACTATGGTAAGCAAAAGTCAAGGTGAGGTAGGTTATAAGAAAAACAAATCAGTGAATGTTGAATATAAACCTCGTGTGCCATACCCCAACGTGACAAGGAAACACCGCTCAGATGAACAATTTGGTAAATTCCTTAAACTCTTAAAAAAATTACACATTAACTTACCGTTTATTGAAGTGCTATCGCAGATGCCAAACGCAATGAAATTTGTAAAGAAGCTTTTAGCAAATAAGAGGAAGTTAGACGAGGAGTCACATTTGGAGCTGAACGCAGTGTGCTCAGCTATTCTGCAAAATAAGTTACCAAATAAATTAAAAGACACAGGGAGTTTTACAATTCCTTGCTTAATTGGTAGTTTAGATGTTAATAATGCATTAGCTAATTTAGGGGCTAGTATTAACGTCATGCCCTACAAAATGTTTAAGCAACTAAGTCTCGGGAAACCCAAAGAGACTAGGATGAGCATTCAATTAGCAGATAAAACTATAAGATTCCCTAGGAGTATTATTGAAGATGTGCTAGTTAAAATCGATAAATTTATATTTCCCGTTGACTTCATTGTTCTAGACATAGAGGAGGATAGCAACACTCCTTTAATTCTAGGAAGGCCTTTTTTAGCAACTGCTAAAAAAATTATTAATGTTGGTACAGGTGAACTCACACTCTGTGTGGGAGACGAAACAATCACCCTTTAAGCTTGCAATTCCAACAACACATTGGAAATTGAAGGTGATCGTCTAAATCATTCTACTAAAACTGACAATATGGTTCAACCTTCTTTGCAGGAAATGAGTCTGAAGGAAGTACATGAGCCATTCTCAAGCAATAGTAGAGGACCTATTCATGAAGATCGAAGGCTACAAATCGAGGAGCTAGATGAATGGCGGATGCATTAACTGAGAACACCTGACAAACGAATCTATGATAGCACGAGCTCAATACCTTTCCAAATCAACTTAAGGTTGGAGATAGAGTCTTATTAGATACCGCAGATCCCCACATTGTCACTACCACACGAAATGAAGAATTCCCTCTTATGGTACTCAACATTTTCCTATTCGGTACGGTTGAGGTGAGTCATCTCAAGTTCAGCACTTTTAAGGTAAACAACACCCGTCTAAAACCTTATTTTGATGAGAATGATAGCCGGAATGAGGAGTATAAACTCCTCAAACCACCATGATCATTCAATGGAGAGGTAAGTCGAGCTCAAACTATAAATAAGCACTTCTTGGAAGGCAACCCGAGCACTAACTGCATTAACTTCTTTAAAATTTGGTCTTCAACATTAAACTTACTAAAAGAGCTCTTGAATATAGGTTTTGGGTTTAGGGTTTTAGGGTACACGGCCAAGAGCATGGGCCTGCTTAGGGCCGTGTGAAAATAGGGCAACGTTTTCCCCAAACACGGGCTACGATAAAATGCCACTGCTGTGAGACATGGCCGTGGTCGAACCTTCCAAAACAACACAGCCGTGCAACATGCTCGTGTGGAAGAACTGTGGGTGAACCTGTTAAAATAGCACAGGAGCGCGACACGCCCGTGTCTAGCACCCGTGGTCGAACTTGTTAGATTCACAGAGCGTAGGTCTACATACACGGGCGTGGGAGAAGCGAACAACGCCAGACACGGCCGTGGAACACGACTGTGTACACCCACAGGCCTAAAGAACACGGGCGTGTACTAAATGTCAGACGCACCCAAATTCAAAATTCGCGAATCACACGGGATTAAATTGGGGGACATGGGTGTGTTGCCTAGCCATGTGCCCCAAAATCAATAGGGCAACCCTACACTATTCATTGTCTTTCGCACTTAAAAACCCTAACCCTAGTAGCTGCAACTCCACACGGCCTCCCCGCTACGCCCGTGCACTGCTCCCATCTTCATTCTCGATGCCCAATCTCTTCCCTTTAGTGTTTACTTACTTCTTTCTCTTTTATTTCACTGATTTATAATGCTATTTATCATACTAATCTATATTTTTAATGTTATTTTCATCTTTCTATAACACAAATTTCATTTATAGAACAAGTTATCATCTTTTTTTCATGTTCAAATTCTTACTCATTACATGATTTCTCTACTCCATTTAATTAGTTAGAAGTGAATATCCATGGTTAGGATAGTTGAAATAATCATGCCTTTTGTGTTGACATTTCTATTCATTCATATAGTATGTTGCATTCCATTCTTTTCCATTTTTACTTATATCACCATGCTAGTGCCACAAGAGTATGCCATTCAACTTATTGTTTTAAGTTAGTTTTAGTAGTTGTGACCTGAAATTATGATTTTTATTTAAAATTTGTCTTCGTTTTACTTTGACCACTCATCAAGATGACTTGATGATTCTAATCACAGGTACCATATCGTCTTCACATGGTAAAAAGGTCGTTGTCCCTACTTCAAAGAAAAGGAAGGGAGAATCATCTTCCTCGGGTCCTACCGCAAAAGTTCGTCACCCTTTCCTGAGGTTCCCCATCGGGCCCCAATAAGAACTATTCCAAATACTCCGGGCCTGGCCTTTAATTGCAGGCCGTTGCATCGACTAGGCTGCGGTAGAACAAGTTTAGTTGGCTGAAGCAATTCGGGCCCACCTAACCACCAACCTTTGGGAGCTATTCTTTGGGATCATCGAGCCAACATACCTCGAGATCACGACGGAACAATGCTCAACGTTCCATCTTCAGACCGTAATGACGAACTACGATGATCCCAGCACGGTCCAGTTTTGCCTAGGCAGGTTAGTCCCCTAGCTCAGCGTCCCAGAATTCGGTACGGCCCTGGGTTTATATACGGAGGAATTTAAGGAGGAGAATGACTTACATGCTCTCAACCGCCACATCCATCATTCTCCTTCAGGATACTGGGATGCACTAGTACCAGGTGAGGCCACCTACAACCCTAGCCGCTCCAAGGATCGGCTCTCCCTCCATCTCTGAGGTACCTACACGCCATTTTGGCTCACACGATTACAAGAAAACGAGAGAGCACTGGCATCGTCAACACTCACGACGCCTACTTTTTATGGTGTATGTCGCAAGGGCACGTCATTGACCTTGCCTACTTCATCGCCCTCGTGATTCAGCACCAGATGGAGCGGCATAGGAAGGGGGTCATCTCCATTGGCCCCTATGTTACTCGGTTGGCTTGACACATTGGGCTCCTCAGCACCGCAGCCCAAGCATCATCCTTGACCCTCATTGGCCAGATGTCTCCACAAGGCATCTCGAGCATACTTAGCATGAGGATGATCGAAAAGCACCGAGGAACCTACCCTCCTTAATATCGTCTCACCCAATTTACCGAGGAGGAGGCCTACGAGGACATTCCTGATGATGTCCCTCCACAACACGAGGACCCACTGATTCAGACACCACCACCCTCTTGTCCAGTTCATGCGGTGGCTTCATATGCTGACATCTCTGAGCGCCTCACTCGATTCGAGCAGCAGTCTTTTCAATGATTTGACAACATTGATGCTACTCTATAGTAGATTTGTCAGCACCTCCACATCACATCGCCAGTCCTACCTTGCGAACCATCCAGCAATAAAGATGTTTAAAAACATTTATTTATTATTTTATGTTTTTAATTTTTATTAAAACTACTTTTCATTTTTATTAGATTTTAGAATTTTATTTTTAATTATCAATTTTAGTTATTTCTTTATGAGTAATTATTCTTCCTAATATCCTCTAAAAAGTTCCTAATCTTATCACAATTATATAGAGCTCTTAAGCTCATCATCGTATAGGAACTAAAAACTCCACTGGGAAAGGTTTTCCATGACTACCATGTCCTGATCGACCACGACCATAGCTACCACTAGATATAATATTCTTTTGGCACAGGACTTATGGACTAATGAACCTCTAGCACCGTCGAAGTATCTTCCTCCACTCTCGCACCGATTACTCTCCAAAACTCCAGTTCGAGGAATTCATCATACAGGAAGTTTCACTTCTCTCCTTATCTTATTTTTATATTCTAATATCTATCTTTGTACATTGAGGGAAATGTACATCTTAAGTGTGGAGGGGTATTTATTTCATTATCAAAAAAATACCTGAATGACTACCTTGTTCTCTTGAAAAGTTCTCATATCGTATTTAGGATAAATTTTGATTGATTTATGACATTCATTGATATATCTTGAATTAAAACATAGGCCTTTATGCATTGATTGTTTAAACCTCAAGACATTAGAGAATCAAGCATGATAAGTTAATTTTTAAGAATTTAAAATCTTAGGTTGTTTCCCCAAAGTTTAGGTATTGCTTTGAGTTCGAATTCAAAAGTTTTAAACATCAAAAAGATGTAATTTTTGTGAGATTTTTGAGCCTTTTGAGCATCTATTAATTCTTTCATGCTCACTTTTATTATTGCTTTGAGTGCGTTAGTATTGAACTGTTATTCTAGAACTTTCTTGATTATGCATGTCGAGACCACACCATTTGATTTGATATGTCAAAATGATTAAGGCACTTAGGATTAACCCACTCATGCCATGAAAAGCCTACCTCCACGATTAATCCCTAGTAAACCTCCTTGAGGCTAACAACCCATTTCTTGCATCACCCTTAATATTAACCCTTAACCCATTATTGTTGAAATTCCCTAAATTAATTTGATCCCTATTTTTTGTCGAGATTGGAATTGAAATAGTTGCTTAGCTAAGTTTTATTCTACTTTGTATTTAACTTGTTCTTAAAAAAATGTATACATCTTAATAGTAGTAATCTTCTGAGCTAAAGAAGGCAAATTTCATATTCTGAGAAAAGCTCTATTGTACGCAATTGATGACTAGCTATTTCTCTAGTTAAGTAATTTTTCAACTCAATCTCGTTTCTAACCCTTTCTTTTAGCTTGTGACCACACCCCCTAACCAAGCCTCATTACAACCCTCTAAAGACCTTTTGATTGATGTATCATCTTAAATTATAGTGGTGGAGATTTGATTTTCATGCAAGCCTATGGTAATGACATTTCATTATTGACTATTGAGTGCTTCATTTATTGTCCTTAAACACCTCGAGTGATTTGAGTGAATCTTTAGTGAGGATGTGAAACTCTGTGATATTCTGAATTAAAGGTAATTACTTAGATGAGGGGAGACACCTATGTTTGCATGATTAAATGCTCAACTTGGAATGTTTGAAACTTTTATGTTCTTTTAGTTGAATTCTCAATGTATGATTACCTATGAATTATTTTGAGATATTATCGATAGAAATTATAAGTTGAAAAGAATTTATTTTGATTATGAGTTGAGAATTTTGCTTGAGGACAAGCAAATGCTTAAGTGTGGGGGTATTTGATAAACCATAACTTATACATATTTTTACACCATGTTTAACGCATTTTATGGATGATTTCCCATTAGAATTGGTGAATTCGATGCTCCTAATGCTTTAATTTCATGTTTTATACTTAGGAGAGCATAGGAGAGTGAAAGGAATGAGAAATGGGTCAAAAACGGAAAAAATGGGCCAAAGTACGAAATCAACACGGCCTGGACCTCCTCACATGGGCAGACCACACAGCCGTGTCAATTTGGCAGGCTCGAGCACGGCCTGAAGTAATCGTACATGGACGTGTCCCACGGGCATGTCCTAGCTGAGCCCAAGTTGAGTCCAATTCAGAAAAAGCTAATTTTAAGGGCTCTTAGGCATTCCAAAGCCTATAAATACACCCTAGAGGAGGAAGAAAAGGGGGACAGAGAATAGGGAGTAAGGAATTACTCCAAGGAAGCTGACTCATCTATCTTAGAAGTCGGATTCACCATCAAGACTGAAGATCTCTCCTCAATTTCCCCTTCAGGAGTTTTGGGTTTTCTTTATGTTTTGTATTCTTTACTATTCTGAGATGTTTTCTTATTTAGTTATGAACTCAAACCCCTAAATACCTAAGGGGAATGAAACCTAAAACGAATCTTGTTATTATTTTCTGAATTGTATGATAAATATTTAACTTGTTCTTAATTATGTGTTCTTAATTCTTGTTTTGATATCCCAGGATACTGATTCAAGATAAGCTCTTATTCAGAGGAGGAATAGACCCTGTCTGAGAGTACATTTGTCATAATTAAGCGGAGTTGTTTGTGCGCCTAGACATAGGGTGACAAGATTTTGTCTGATTAGGGTGAAACCTAATAAGGGGATCCATAGATCGAGTTAATGCAACCCTAGGGTGTTAATTAGAGAAAGGTCTCAATTATTCAATCTAGGGATTAAACGTTATTAGTCTTGAATAGGGATAATAACATAACTTAGGGATCTCTACGGAACAAGTTAAATGAATAAATCCTCCGATTCAAAGCCAGAATAACAAGTACAGTCTAGGTGGATTTTTCCTTAGGTATTGTCTTAATTCAATCGATTTCCCAAAAGCAATTCCCCAATTCCATTCTCTGTGAATTCTTAGTTTAGATAATTAGTTAGTTAAAACAAAACCTCTTTGTTCTTAGGCTAGATAATAAAAAGACAGTCATTACTAGTACTTTTTGTAACACCCCAATCCCGTATCCGTCGCCGGAATAGATAAAGGGGCATTACCAGTCTTGAAACTCATATCAGAACAGTAAAATTTTTTTTTTGAACATTCCTTTAGATAAGTACTAGAGACAGTCAGGGATACAATTTAAACTTCTATAAGTACACATTCAAAAGATGCCATTTTCGCATGGCTTATATACATTAACCAAAATATCCTCTCACTACTAGTCTATTCTATACATGCCATAAGATAATCCAAAACGTAGCAGTACCAAACAATGGATAGTGATAGTGTGACTAGTTGCTGATGATCCCCGAGCCTGTAGCTTTGCAATGAGATCTATAAAATAGAGAAAACAAAGTAAACGGAGTAAGCATTACAATGCTTAGTAAGTTTTAAGCAGTGACAACAGATAACAATCAAATTATAACATAGTTGTTCATATTTTTATTTCACTCTTCCTTCGGGCATACCATCCCTTTACCGAATATGCACATCTCATCATATACAATAGGCAGATAAACTTTCACATAAAAGTGAGCTCATGTGACATAGATATATTGTATGATTTCACATATCCTCTCACACTGATCCGAAGTCACATAATCATAGGAATAGTCTCATAGATTGCTCTAATATGCATCACATAACTACCTTATGATTTAGTTCAAATCAAGCTCACATATAAACTTGGAGTACATACCTGTTTAACCTTTCGCGTTGAATATATTTATATGCAATTCTTATTACGAAGTCTTATAGCTCTAACCTCAACTCGGATTATCGGCGAGACCTTTAGCTCAAACGAAATCTCCACATGAAGTTATCGGGTCTTACCCAGACAAAATCTCCACACGTAGTCATCGGGTCTTACCCGGACATAATCTCCACACGTAGTCATCGGGTCTTACCCGGAATATATTTCCAAGTTTCATGTACATTTAATCACATGTTACAACATTCACATCGACTGTCATATTTGTAATTCATTTGCCTCATCCAAAAATCTAATAATACACACCTTTCACTGTTTGTCATTTGGCCACAATATATATATATACACATCTCGTACATATCTCACATTAGCCATTTGGCTTTACCACATATCCATCTCATACACGTTTCGCATTAGTCATTCGGCCTTACCACATATATTCATGTTCACATTCATCACATTGGCCATTCGGCCTTATCTCATATATGGATGTTCACATTCATCACATTGGCCATTCGGCCTTATCACACATACGCATGTTCACATTCATCACATTGGCCATTCGGCCTTATCACACATATATATATACATGTTCACATTCATCACATTGGCCATTCGGCCTTATCACACATACGCATGTTCACATTCATCACATTGGCCATTCGGCCTTATCACACATACGCATGTTCACATCCATCACAGTGGCCATTCGGCCTTATCACACATGCGCATGTTCACATTCATCACATTGGCCATTCGGCCTTATCACACATATATATACGGGTTCGCATTCATCACATTGGCCATTCGGCCTTATCACACATACGTATGTTCACATCCATCACATAAAATCCTAAATCAAAATATAAATTTTCATGTATTCACATCACAATTATCCAAATATACTTCACATACCACATATACTTTCACGTATACACACTGTCTTGGCTAAATCTACATCTATCATTTTCCAATATCACAATTTAGAATTCACGTATGGGTTTAATCAATAGCTTATGAGCAACTAAAACAAGTTTATCAAGGTTTACAACATAATCTCAAATTCAGCACAAGCTATTTTTCCTGAGCAATAGTCACTAAATTATTTATAACTAGAGCTACAAAACTCCAAATCACTTTCCGTTAATTTTTCCTGAATATAGACTCGTATATCTTCCATCCATAAAATTTCCAGAATTTTAGGTTTGGCCAATCAATACCAGATTTTTCTTAAAGTTTCCCCTGTTTCACTGTTTGACTAATCTGACCACTCTTCACTACGAATCAAATTTCTAATTTTACAGAATTCAAAATGTGTTTTATTTGATTTAATTTGAAACTAGACTCATTAAGGAGTCTAAGCATATAAGTTTTATCTTATAACCATTTTTTTACAATTTATAATGATTTTCTAAAAACCGAATAGGGGATTTCGGAGTCATTCTGACACCGTCTCACACAACTTTAAATATCTCTTTATAGGAAATTTCTTTGCTCACAAGGTCTCTTTTATAAGAAACTAGACTAATTAAGCCTTGATTACATATTTTATGCAGCCTATAATTCCACACCAACAATTTATAGTGATTTTCTAAAATGACGTTACTGCTGCTGTCCAAAGCAAATTATTACAATTTGCTCTTAAATTTCCAAGTCCAAACACTTATGAACTTACCATTTGAGTTTAAGACATATCATGGCCACATCATATCTTATTAAATCAACTCATTATGTCCTATTATGATTGAATTTACTCAACGTTTAATCACTTAAAACTTACCTCGGATGTTGTCGAACGATTTCGGCGGCTATTCGATCACTTTTTCCTTTCCTTTATCCAACTTTGGTCCTCTAAGCTCTTGAGCTAATTCAAACAAATTTAACTTATTAAAGTCTCATTATGCTAGCTTATGGCCGAATATGACAATGAATTTGATAGGTCATATGGCCACCTTTAGCTCAAATACAAAATGGTCATACGCATTTTTAATCACATTAAGCAATTTAGTACAATTAATCAAACATTTCCTCATGTGCACCTTTATGACCAAATACACACATCATTAACCTAATATCAATTAACTAAGCACTTAACAAATTCTCCTTGAGCCGATTGTCTAAGTCAAGATAGGATCATCATTATGCTTACCTATAGCCGAATGTACAACATCAATCTATGCATTCATTCGTGTGGCCGAACATGCATGTCTATGTTGAGGCCGATTGCATACTTAATACATTCTACAAGTATGGTCACTTGTATTGA
Source organism: Gossypium hirsutum (assembly GCF_007990345.1). NCBI lineage: Eukaryota > Viridiplantae > Streptophyta > Magnoliopsida > Malvales > Malvaceae > Gossypium > Gossypium hirsutum. The sequence continues at coordinate 103,503,110 of NC_053429.1, read as the reverse complement.
CCAAATACCATTTTGTTTCAAGTTCAAAACTTGGCTAATACACATATATGCACTATTAAAACATCCTCTCCATTCCATCAATTCAACACATGCATTACTCATTAATATACAAAATTATATTCGGCCTTAGCACACCTCTTGCTGGCCGAATTTTTTCTCCATCTAGCAACATTTTATGTACTATGCCGAACCAAAAAGATCAAACACCTAGCTTAATCATTTCCAAAACACTTAACCGGCCTTTGACCAAGACTTTAAACAAAGTCTATGTTCGGCTATCACACATATGGGCATTATTAGTTCAAAGTTTTAACAAGATTAATTTCTTTGATCTTAACCTAAATGACAACCCCCATTGTTCATCTAGATTTAGCATGAAACAAACACCAACCAAGAAAACAACACCCATGGCCGAGTATCATCTTCATCACATAGCAAGATTTAAACCATAGGCTAGGTAGAACTCAAACTAACATCAAAAATATGCATGAATCTCATGGAACAACATCAAACTTACCTTAACCTAGCTACAAGCATGGCCGAATCTCTTCATCATTTCCTCCTCCTAAACACCAACCAACCAACCGAACATGAAGCAAGAACTCCTTCCTTCTTCCTTAGAATTTTCGGCCAAAAGAAATGAAAGAGGATGAACAAATTTTCTTTTTTTTTTCTTTTCTTCACTCACGGCAATGGGGGGGACAATCACACACATCCTTTCTTTTCTTTTCTTTTTTGTTTCTCATCCTACTAACACTAATATTTTATTGCCCATGCCCTTTATTTTATTAATCCTTACATAATGCACTACCCCAACATGTTTATGACATGTTTTTAGCCATAACATCTTGTCCACCCATGCTCTTTATTTTATTAATCCTTACATAATGCACTACCCCAACATGTTTATGACATGTTTTTAGCCATAACATCTTGTCCACCCATGCTCATGGCCGGCCGCTACATATTAGGGGGGAAATTTGACATGCAAGTCCTCCCTTTTGATTACATGCACTATTAGGTCCTTGTAGATTAGCCTATCACATTTCAAAAATGTCACCCATAAGTCCTTTTGACTAAATTCACATGCAATTTACTAAATCGAAGCCTAAAACTTTCACACATTCATATTCACATATTTTAGACAATAATTATCATATTCAAATAATTTGGTGACTCAGTTTAGCGGTCCCGAAACCGCTTTCCGACTAGGGTCACTTTAGGGGTGTCACACTTTTAGTTCCTTTGGGTTCGACAATCCGGTCTTGCTAAAACTATACTACTGTTCAATAGGTACACTTGCCTACATCGCGATAATAGTTAGTTTCAAGAACGATTAATTATAAATTTTTAAAACCTATCACGAAATCATACGATCATATATATATTATCCATTGAATTATTGAATTCTCGATGGATATTTGATCACGTAGTACACTCTAGGTGTACAATTTCATTATCTGTCAATTCATATATAGTAGCACCTTTCTGGTACATTCTCGAGCCACATATCCTACAGCAGAATTACCAGTCCAGAATAAGTCCTTTATATGATAAAGAATTCCCTATAGAGTCCAATTTGGATTACCAGCCCAGGCTAAATCCAGTCAATTAGGATTACTAGTCCAGGCTACATCATAATTGAAACGTATGCTCGAAAGGCTCATTTCAGGATTACCTATCCGGGTTAAATCCTTTCCATAATGAGATAAATGGATTACTCATACGGGCTAAATCCTTTCTGCAACACATGCAGGATCCCATTTCACATAAGATATAACCTATCCATCGGAATTCAGTATTCAAATGGATTACAACCCTTTTTCAATAATTTTCGGGCTTATGGACACTTTCACACAATTCAATATTTTTATAGTACACATTCAATTAAAATCAACATATTTACATATTCAATTAAATTACATGAACTTACTTGTAGAATCCTCGTAAAGTAAATCCGTGTAGCAAGTCACACAATTCATGTAATAATAATTTAACATTAATTCACATAACCTAAAGTACATCACAGATTTCATATATCATTTATCATGTATCATTATTTTCTTGCATTTCATGTAATATTACTTCATACGATATTTCCACATCATATACACCATCCATCAACTTTTCCGATATATTAAACCATACAATTTATGCAATAATAGTAAAGAATTACAATTCAAGCATAACATTGCATTATTATTATCACACAAACTTACCTCGGGTGCAAAAATGACAATTTATCCCAATTTAGTTCATAACCTCGTTCTTTCCCGATCTAAGCCCAAATCTCGTTTCTCTTGATCTAACATATCAAATATAATTTATTTAACACACAAATTATTCAAATTGACCCAAAATCATACTTTAGAAAATTTGTATTTTTGTCCCCAAGCTTTCACAAATTTACACTTTGGACCCTAAGCTCGTAAAATGAAATGTGTTCGTTTTCCTTGTACTTTAAGCCTAGCCGAGCTATTTTTATAATCATAACAATCCACATTTCTCCTTTACTTGACATATTTACTACCCATTTTACAACTTTTACATTTTAGTCCTTTTTAGGCATTTTCATGCAAAATCACTTGGTAAAAGATGTTGAACATATTAATCTTTCATATTCTTTCATTAAACATCAAAATACTAGCATTTCATACATGGGCCAATTTTTAAACATGAACACTACTTCAAAAAAAGGGTAGAAATGGGTAAATCATGTAACACCCCGTACCCGAGTCCATCGCCGGAGTCGGACACGAGGGGTTTGCAGACTTAAATCACTTCTTTGCACAATCCATTTTAAATTTTATAGGCAAGCTGGCTAACTGCGTCACTGTCACCTTAAAAATAATATCTTGAGTTTCACAACTCGAAAATCAGCTTCGTGATTTTTCCCTGAAACTAGACTCATATATCCATCTACAAATTTTTTTCTAGAATTTTTGGTCGGGCCAATTAGTACAGTTTATTAGTCAAAGTCTCCCATGTTACAGGGATCGACTACACTGACCTTTGCGCATTACGACTTGGCTATCTCCCTGTACAGGGCTTCAATACTGATGTAGTTTGTTTCTATAGAAACTAGACTCAAAAAGGAATCTATTCATATATGGCATGACTTCTAATTATCTCTGGTTAATTTATAATGAATTTCCAAAGTCGGAACAGGGAATCCAGAAACCGTTCTGGCCCTGTCTCATGAGAACCTGAATATCTCTTAACATACTGTCCATATAATCATTTCGTTACTTTCCTATGAAAATAGATTCATCAAGGTTCGTTTACATAATTTATTCACTATTTAATTCCATTCCTACTATTTTTAGTGATTTTTCACATCCACATCACTGCTGCTGCCAGCATCTGTTTTTTTAAGGTAAACTTTATCTATTTCATGATCCTCCATGGATCAACTAGAGTTTGTCATACATATTCCAAAAGTGATCAAGAATAACCCTTCCCATGGCTAACCGTTACCAACATTTCCATACCTCTCGACGGACAACATACAAAACGATTATAATGCTATGATCAAAGTATATTTAAGCCATTTTCGCATGGCTATCCAAATTTACACAAAACCGAAGGGTACAAGACCAACAACAAAAGGGTAGTCCTATACATGCCATTTCAAAGTTCAACCAAAATTGTACCAAAAGGGGGCTTTGATAGTGTGGGAGACTTCGACTTCCAAAAATCCCGAGTCCGATAGCTGACGAGCCAAAATCTATAAAACAGAGAAACAAAGAAACGGAGTAAGCAATTTATGCTTAGTAAGTTTTGAGCAAGGGATTCCAGCACAACAAAAGTATAGCATTCATATAGCTAAACGGATAATTTCATATGCACAAATTTTCAATATCATACTTACTTCACATTACCAACCCTTATGGTCATACACAAAAGATCAACTTAGCCAAAGGCCGGTAGCTCATTTATCGACTGAGCGAATACAGATTTGTAAGGGATCAACTAATTCAAAGCACACACGAAACATACCTCATCGCTGGGATTTTACGAGCGTATTAATTTAAATTTTTACAGCAAGATCACTCATTCCCAAATCAAGCATCTTCGGGGTTTAGCCAGATATAACCACTCGCACAAGGCCTTCGGGTCTTAACCGGATATGGTCACTAGCATAAATGCCTTCGGGACTTAGCCCAGATATAGTCGCTAGCACAAATGCCTTCGGATCTTAGTCCGGATGTAGTCGCTTAGCACAAAAGCCTTCGGGACTTAGCCCGGATATCATTCGAGTAACCATGCACATATATCAATAAATCATGACACATTCATATTTCATTTTCATTACCAAAGCTCAAACACAAGACACTTATCACATTTACAATTTCGGCTCAATAGCCACATATAAGAGCATGATTTTGATTTACTTAAGACATAATCTAATCGAATCATAATTTAAGTCCCATTACTCGAAAACTTACCTCGGATGTTGTCGAACGATTCCGATGGCTATTCGACCACTTTTTCCTTCCCTTTATCGGATTTAGTTCCCCTTTGCTCTTGAGCTTAATTTAACAAATAAATTGATTTAATCATTTGAGCATCGAAAAGAGGAACTCAAGGTACTTGGCCCACATATATTCATTAGACATTAAAGTCACATATGTACGGAATCATGAATCAAACTCAACACATTAGTTAATACTCTCCTTAGCCGAATTTTCTAAGTCAAGATAAAGCCTTCAATATGCTTACCTATGGCCGAACAACACATCAACCTATGTACTCATTCATGTGGCCGATTATGCATGTCTATGTTGAGGCCAATTATATACTCAATACCACACACAAATGGCATACCTTTTACTAACTAATGCATTACATATTATAACTCAATACGCATCCATCATGTACTCCATAACCGAAACACCATCATATGTAAATATATACCTTGAGATATTGTATATGTCATACCAATACGTCATGTGCAAACATATATATATGTGTGCAAGAGCCGAATCTCAAAGTTGATTATAACTAAACATGAACATAAATCCAAAACACAAATCTTACCTACCATGCAATAAGCATAAATCATACTTATGGATATACCATGGCCGAATACATCACAACACCAAACCATTTCAATTTTGGTCATGGTTAAACAAAGAACTTAATGTCTCACTTAAAAATGCTAAAAAGAAAATCCAAGAGTCATCAATCCACCATCACATGTATCATTAACAAGCTTCATATTTAGCATGCAATGGCATTAACACAAAATCCACCTAGGCCGAATATCATCCCCATGACATAGCAAAGATTTGAACCATGGGCTAATTAGAACTCAAGCTAGCAACTAAAAACATGCATGAATCTCATGGCACAACCTCAAACATACCTTAATCTAGATACAAGTATGGCCAAACCTCCTCCTAATCCTCTTCCAAACCAAACATGAAGCAAGAACTCCTTCCTCCTTCCTTAGAATTTTCGGCCAAAAGAAATGAATTCCTCATTCCTTAGAATTTTCGGCCAAAAGAAATGAAAAAGGATGAACAAATTTTTTTTTTCTTTTCTTTAACTCACGGCAATGGGGGGGGAACACTCACACACATTCTTTCTTTTTTTTTCCATTTCTTTATTACCCATACTCCTTATTTTATTTTTCCTAACATACCTCACTAACATAACATATTTGTGACATGTTTCCACTCATAGCATGGCCGGCCACTACTAATTAGGGGGGGAAATTTGACATGCAAGTCCTCCCTTTTTATTACATGCACTATTAGATCCTTATAGATTAGCTATCACATTTCAAAAGTGTCACACAAATCCTACTAACTGAATTCACATGCAATCGACTAAATCGAAGCTTGAAATTTTCACACATTCATAATTACATATTCTAGACAATAAATATCACATTCAAACATTTCGGTGACTCGATTTAGCGGTCCCGAAACCACTTCCCGACTAGGGTCAATTTTGGGCTGTCACAACTCTCCCCCACTTAAGAAATTTTCGTCCCCGAAAATCTTACCGGTAAATAAGTTTGGGTATCGTTCTTTCATGGCATTCTCGGTTTCCCAAGTAGCTTCTTCGACTCCGTGTTTGAGCCATAACACCTTTACTAACGGAACCCTTTTGTTTTGCAACTCTTTCACTTCACGAGCTAGGATACGAATCGGTTCTTCTTCATAACTCAAGTCAGATTGAATTTCAACTTCTGATGGATTAATCACGTGTGACGGATCGGATCTATAACGTCAAAGCATCGAAACATGAAAGACGTCGTGAATCTTTTCAAGTTCAGGGGGCAAAATCAATCTATACGCAACTGGACCAACTCGTTCGGAGATTTCGTACGGCCCAATGAATCTCGGACTCAACTTGCCCTTACGGCCAAATCTGAGTACCTTTTTCCAAGGCGAAACTTTAAGAAACACTTTATCTCCCACCTGATATTCAATGTCTTTTCGTTTCAAATCCGCATACGATTTCTGACGATCTGTGGCTGCCTTCAGACTTTCACGGATTACCTTTACTTTCTGTTCGGCATCTTTAATCAAATCAACTCCGAAAATTTTACTTTCACCGAGCTCGGTCCAAAACAATGGTGTACGGCATTTACGACCGTACAAAGCCTCGTAAGGTGCCATCTTAATACTTGATTGAAAACTATTGTTGTAAGCGAATTCAATCAAAGGTAAATACCGTTCCCATGAACTACTGAACTCGAGGATGCAACATCTCAACATATCCTCAAGTTCTGAATTATCCGCTCGGATTGACCATCAGTTTGGGGGTGAAAAGCAGTGCTAAAATGCAGCTTGGTACCCAAAGCTTCTTGCAATTCCTTCCAAAATCGTGAGGTGAATCTCGGATCTCTATCCGACACGATTGAAATAGGTACCCCGTGTAATCTCACAATCTGAGAAACGTACAATTCAGCTAGTTTATCCAATGAAAAATCCGTACGCACGGGGATAAAGTGAGCCGACTTAGTCAGTCTATCAACAACAACCCAAATCGCATCCTTCTTACTTGCTGACAATGGCAGTCCGAACACAAAGTCCATTGTGACTCGATCCCATTTCCACTCGGGTATCATGATCGGCTGAAGTAATCCTGAAGGCACTTGATGTTCCGCTTTCACTTGTTGACATATTAAACATCTTGAAACAAAGTCGGAGATGTCTCGTTTCATACCATGCCACCAAAACTGACGTTTCAAATCGTTGTACATTTTCGTACTCCCCGGGTGAATTGACATTCGGCTACAATGGGCTTCGTTCAGAATCATCGAAATGAGTTCCAAATTCCTTGGAACACACAAACGACTTCTGAACCTCAAACAATCATCATCAATTTGAAACTCCGATTCCTTGTTCGGAACACATTCAGCCCGTTTTGCAACCAATTCATCGTCGACTTTCTGAGCTTCACGAATTTGATGAATCAATAATGGTTCGGCCTTTAATTCAGCTACTAACACATTGTCGGGTAGAACAGACAAGAGTACATTCATCGCTCGTAAAGCAAACAGTGATTTCCGGCTTAAGGCGTCCGCAACCACATTAGCCTTTCCCGGGTGATAGTCAATGACAAGCTCATAATCCTTTACAACTCGAGCCAACGTCTTTGTCGCAGATTTAAGTCTCTTTGAGTCATCAAATATTTGAGACTTTTGTGATCCGAAAATACATGGCACTTTTCACCAAATAAGTAATGTCGCCATATTTTTAAAGTGAATACGATGGCAGCTAGTTCGAGATCATGGGTCGGATAATTTTTCTCATGTGGCTTTAATTGTCTCGACGCATAGGCCACAACTCGACCTTCTTGCATCAATACGCAACCTAACCCAAGTAGGGACGCATCACTATAAATGACAAACTCTTTGCCTGATTCGGGCAGCACTAGAATTGGAGCTTCAGTCAAATAAGTTTTCAGTTGATCAAAAATTTTCTGACATTTTTCTGTCCATTCGAACTTAACATCTTTTTGAAGTAGCTTCGTCATCGGTGTGGCTATCATCGAGAAACCTTTTACAAACCGTCGATAGTAACCGACAAGTCCCAAAAAGCTCCGAACCTCAGTAATATTTCTCGGAGGCTTCTAGTTAAGTATGGCTGAAATTTTGTTCGGGTCAACTCGAATACCCGATGCGGATACCACGTGGCCCAAGAAGCTAACCTCTCTTAACTAGAACTCACACTTACTGAACTTAGCATATAACTGCTTATCCCGTAAAATTTGCAACACTAATCTTGTGACAGCCCAAAATTGACCCTAGTCGGGAAGTGGTTTCGGGACCACAAAACCGAGTTATGAAAATAATTAATTGTTATATTCTACGTTTATTATGTGTGTACATGCATATGTGGAAGTTTCATTCCCTAATTTTGCCAATTGCATGAGGAATTATTAAATAGGGATCAACATGAGACATGGTAAAATATGATAGGCTAATTTTAAAAGGGCTTATTAGTGCATGTCAACACAAAGGTGGACTTGCATGTCAAATTGCCCAATTTCCTTATAGTGGCCGGCCAAGGTGGGTTGATGATGGGCAATATATTTGTGAAATTGATATTGGGTTGTGGGATTTAATGAATAAAAGAAAAGAATAAAAAGAAAGCAAATGAAAAAAAAAAAAGGCTTCATCCTTGTCTTCTTGGCCGAATTGAAGGAAGGAATAGGGGCAAAGAACTTTCGGCCATTTGAATTGTAACACCCCGAACCCGAAACCGACACCGGAGTCGAACACGAGTGTTAACTGACTTTAAACCCCTTATAAAATTTATTTTCCAGACACTGCCCAATCTGTGTACTAGTCGTTTCAAAAATCAGATCTTGAGTTTCGTAACTCGAAAATCAGTTTCATGATTTTTCCCAGAAACTAGACTCATGTGCCCATCTATGTATTTTTCTAGAATTTTTGTCGGGCCAA
>NC_053429.1:103460776-103493684 GCF_007990345.1 Gossypium hirsutum | reverse complement strand
CCAACTTTTTCCTTTCTTTCCTCTATTCGGCCAAGGATGTTCAGAATGAACACTTTTTTTTTTCTTTCTTCATTCCGCACAATAACCATGTTTTTTTTTTTCCATCACCCTTCCTTTCATTATTTAATTATCATGCTTATTATTTTATTTTCCTTACATACATCACTAACACAACATGTTGTGACATGTTTCCACCCATAGCATGGCCGGCCACTACATATTAGGGAGGGGAATTTGACATGCAAGTCCCTTTTTCTTCCACATGCACTAATAGGTCCTCATGCATTGACCTATCACATTTTAAAATTTTCTCATATAAGTCCTATTGACTAAATTCACATACAATCGACTAAATCGAAGCTTGAAATTTTCACACATTCATGATTACATATTCTAGACAATAAACATCACATTCAAACCTTTCGGTGACTCGGTTTAGCGGTCCCGAAACCACTTCCCGACTAGGGTTAATTTTAGGCTGTCACAACTCTCCCTCACTTAAGAATTTTCGTCCTCGAAATCTTACCGGTAAATAGGTTTGGATATCGTTCTTTCATCGAGCTCTCGGGTTCCCAGGTTGCTTCCTCGATCCCGTGTTTGAGCCGCAACACCTTAACCAACGGAACCCTTTTATTTCGCAACTCTTTCACTTCACGAGCTAGGATACGAATCGGTTCTTCATCATAGCTCAAGTCAGATTGAATTTCAACTTCTGAGGGATTAATCACATGTGACGGATCGGATCTATAACGTCGAAGCATTGAAACATGGAAGACATCGTGCATCCTACAAGTTCAGGGGCAAAATCAATCTATATGCAACCGGCCCCACTCGTTCAGAAATTTCGTACGGCCCAATGAATCTCGGGCTCAACTTGCCTTTACGGCCAAATCTGAGTACCTTCTTCCAAGGTGACACTTTAAGAAACACTTTATCTCCCACCTGATATTCAATGTCCTTTCGTTTTAAATCCGCATACGATTTTGACGATCTGTGGCTACCTTCAGACTTTCGCGGATTACCTTTACTTTTGTTCGGCATCTTTAATCAAATCAACTCCGAAAATTTTACTTTCACCAAGCTCGGTCCAAAACAATGGCGTACGGCATTTACGACCGTACAAAGCCTCATACGGTGCCATCTTAATACTTGATTGAAAACTATTGTTGTAAGCGAATTCAATCAAAGGTAAATACCGTTCCCATGAACTACTGAACTCGAGGATGCAACATCTCAACATATCCTCAAGTATCTGAATTATCCGCTAGGATTGACCGTCGGTTTGGGGGTGAAAAGCGGTGCTAAAATGCAGCTTGGTACCCAAAGCTTCTTGCAATTTCTTCCAAAATCGCGAGGTGAATCTCAGATCTCTATCCGACACGATAGAAATAGGTACTCCATGTAATCTCACAATCTGAGAAACATACAATTCGGCTAGTTTATCCAATGAAAAATCCGTACGCACGGGATAAAGTGAGCCGACTTAGTCAGCCTATCAACAACAACCCAAATCGCATCCTTCTTACTTGCGGACAATGGCAGTCCGGACACAAAGTCCATTGTGACTCGGTCCCATTTCCACTCGGGTATCATGATCGGCTGAAGTAACCCTAAAGGCACTTGATGTTCCGCTTTCACTTGTTGACATATTAAACATCTCGAAACAAAGTCAGAGATGTCTCGTTTCATACCACGCCACCAAAACCGACGTTTCAAGTCGTTGTACATTTTCTTGCTCCCCGGGTGAATTGACATTCGGCTACAATGGGCTTCGTTAGAATCATCGGAATGAGTTCCGAATTCCTTGGAACACACAAACGACTTCTAAACCTCAAACAACCATCATCATCAATCTGAAACTCCGATTCCTTGTTCGGAACACACTCAGCTCGTTTTGCAACCAATTCCTCATCGACTTTCTGAGCTTCACGAATTTGATGAGTCAATAATGGTTTGGCTTTTAATTCAGCTACTAACACATTGTCAGGTAGAACAGACAAGTGTACATTCATCGCTCGCAAAGCAAACAGTGATTTCCGGCTTAAGGCGTCCGCAACCACATTAGCCTTTCCCGGGTGGTAATCAATGACAAGCTCGTAATCTTTCAACAACTCAAGCCAACGTCTTTGTCGCAGATTCAAGTCTCGTTGAGTCATCAAATATTTGAGACTTTTGTGATCCGAAAACACATGGCACTTCTCACCAAACAAATAATGTCGCCATATTTTCAATGCAAACACAATGGCGGCTAGTTCGAGATCATGGGTCGGATAATTTCTCTCGTGTGGCTTCAATTGTCTCGACGCATAGGCCACAACTCGACCTTCTTGCATCAATACGCAACCCAACCCAAGTAGGGATGCGTCACTATAAATGACAAACTCTTTACCCGATTCGGGTTGTACCAAAATTGGAGCTTCAGTCAAATGAGTTTTCAGTTGATCGAAGCTTTTCTGACATTTCTCCGTCCATTCGAACTTAACATCCTTTTAAAGTAGCTTCATCATTGGTGTGGCTATCATCGAGAAACCTTTGACAAATCGTCAGTAATAACCGGCGAGCCTAGAAAGCTCCGGACTTCGGTAACATTTCTCGGAGGCTTCCAGTTAAGTATGGCTGAAATTTTGCTCGGTCAACTCGAATACCCGATGCGGATACCACATGACCCAAGAAGCTAACCTCTCTTAACCAGAACTCACACTTACTGAACTTAGCATATAACTGCTTATCCGCAAAATTTGCAACACTTCCTCAGATGCTCAGCATGTTCGGTCTCATCTCTTGAATAGACCAAGATGTCATCAATAAACACAACTATGAACCGATCCAAATACGGCCTGAAGATCCGATTCATCAAATCCATAAACACCGCAGGGGCATTAGTGAGCCCGAACGGCATCACTAAGAACTCGTAGTGACCGTACCTCGTTCTGAAAGCAGTTTTGGGTACGTCCGAATCTCGAATCCGCAACTGATAATAACCCGATCTCAAATCTATCTTTGAAAACACCGATGCTTCCTTTAATTGATCGAATAGATCATCAATACGCGGTAACGGATACTTATTCTTTATCGTCACTTTATTCAGTTGACGATAGTCAATGCACAACCTCATGGTTCCGTCCTTCTTTTTCACGAACAATACTGGTGCACCCCAAGGTGAGAAACTCGGTCGAGCGAAACCTCTATCCGTCAATTCTTGCAACTGAGCTTTCAACTCTTTTAACTCGGTTAGTGCCATACGATACGGAGCGATCGAAATTGGCGTAGTTCCAGGTACAAGCTCAATACCAAACTCTACCTCCCGAACAGGTGGCAAACCCGGTAACTCTTCAGGAAAAACATCCGGGTATTCACAAACCACCGGCACCGATTCGGGTTTCTTTTCTAACTCCTTGTCATCAAGTACATACGCGAGGTACGCTTCGCACCCTTTCCTTACATATTTCTGGGCCAACATTGCTGATATTACAGCTGGTAACCCCCTTAAGTCCGCAGACTCAACTCGGATTATTTCGTTATTTGCGCACCTCAAATCGATAGTCTTGCTTTTGCAATTCACAACCGCATCATGCGCGGTTAACCAATCCAAACCAAGAATAACATCAAACTCGTCGAACGGCAAAAGCATCAAATCGGCCGGAAAACAGGATTCTCGGATTATTAGAGGGCATCTCTTACACACTTTATCAACAAGTACGCATTGACCCAACGGGTTTGATACTCGAATTACGAGCTCAGTAGACTCAACAGGTAGAGTCTTACTGGTTGCTAAGGTTTCGCATACATATGAATGAGTAGAACCAGGGTCAATCAATGCAATCACATTAGTATCAAAGAGAGTGAAGGTACCAGTGATGACGTCGGGGGAGGATGCCTCCTCTCGTGCACGAATGGCATATGCTCTAGCAGGAGTACGGTTCTCGGCTCGATCGGCCGTATCAGAGGCCCCCTCTGACTACCACCCCTGCCTCCTAAAATTCTCGGTGGTCTACCTCTAGATGTCACTCCACTAGGTCTTGCACCTTGAATCTTATTCTTCTCATCCAGCTCCGTGCAATCTCTAATGAAGTGGTCCTTCGAACCGCATCCGTAACAGGCCCTGCTAGTAGACTTGCCCCAACATTCACCTAGGTGTCGTCTTCCACATTGGGGACATTCAGGTTTCTCGTGACGATTATTGCCCACACTAGCTACCGAAGTAGCTCGGGAGCCCATCGATGGTCTTGCCCTGATGGAAATTCCTGCAGTCGCCCTCGACTTATGAATGTCCTCCCTGAACTTCTTTACAGCTGAGAACGGAGCTTTACCCGTCGATCTTTTACGATAATCTCTAGCTTCAAATTCAGCCTTCCTCTTCTCCTTTCCAAGTTCTTCCGCCTTGCAGGCTCGTTCGACTAGTGTTACGAATTCTTTTATTTCCAAAATACCCATTAGTAGCTTTAAATCTTCATTCAATCCTTCCTCGAATCTTTTGCACATAGCAACCTCATCAGCTACCACTCCCGGGCATACCTACTGAGTCTTACGAATTCATGTTCGTATTCAGAAACAGTCATACGGCATTGCTTGAGTTCCAAGAACTCCTTATGCTTCTGATCAATGAACCGTTGGCTAATAAATTTCTTTCGGAATTCCGTTTGAAAGAAGTCCCAAGTTACTCGCTCGTTCGGGACTATGGAAATCAAGGTCCTCCACCAATAGTAGGCTGAGTCTCGCAACAAAGATACAGCACATTTTAGACATTCGTCGGGTGTGCATGATAATTCATCGAACACCCGAATGGTGTTATCAAGCTAGAACTCGGCCCTTTCGGCATCATCAGTTACTATGGCCTTGAACTCCTCGGCCCCACGCTTCCTAATCAAGTCTACAGGTGGCTTACTCAGCCTCACAGGATCAGCGACTGATGGCATTACAGGCTCTTGGGGTGGATTATTCAAATTTGGGAATTGTTGGACAGCCGGGTTGGTTCGGGCATATTGCGCGACCCACTCATTCATCATGGTAAAGAAGGCTTGTTTAGCCCCCTCACCTTGATTATTCGCAGATGACTGAGGTTCAACAGGCGGCGTCCCTTGTGCAGGAGCAGCCGCTACGCTCTCAACGTCATCCGCTAGGGTTCTTTCTTCACCGGGGTCCATTTACTAATCAAAACAAAAACATTTCAACCGTCGGAAGTCATCAAACATTTAAACATTAACATTCGGCATGTATAGCTAGACTCATACGCGCTATGGTAGTCCTAGAACTGACTAAACCATAGCTCTGATACCAATCAAATATAACACCCCGAACCCGAAACCGACACCGGAGTCGAACACGAGGTGTTAACTGACTTTAACCCCTTATAAAATTTATTTTCCAGACACCACCCAATCTGTGTACTAGTCGTTTCAAAAATCATATCTTGAGTTTCGTAACTCGAAAATCAGTTTCGTGATTTTTCCCAGAAACTAGACTCATGTGCCCATCTATGTATTTTTTCTAGAATTTTTGGTCGGGCCAATTAGTACAGTTTATTAGTCAAAGTCTCCCATATTGCAGGGGTTGACTACACTGACCTTTGCCCATTACGACTTGGATATCTCCCTGCACGGGGCTTCAATACTGATGACGTTTGTTTCTATGAAAACTAGACTCAGAGAGGAATCTGTACATATATGATACGACCCCTAATTATCTCTGGTTAATTTATAATGAATTTCCAAAGTCGGAGCAGGGAATCCAGAAACCGTTCTGGCCCTGTCCCACAAAAATCTGATTATCTCTTAATATACTGCCTATATGATCTTTTCGTTACTTCCTCATGAAAACAGACTCATCGAGCTTCGATTACATAATTTATTCATCAATTAATTCCACTCCTACTATTTTTAGTGATTTTTCAATCTCATGACACTGCTGCTGCCAGCATCTGTTACGAAAGTAACTAGGTCCATTTCATGCCTACCCTTGATCCAACTCAATCGAACATTCGTGCCATTTTCACATGGCTTAAAGTTTACATGCCAAAGTTCGAACACAACGTAATAGCTTATACATGCCAAAATGTTCTTCTAAGCCAACTAAGAAGAAAGTACCAAAACTTGCTATCCGGTGTGATGACTTCGATGACGGCCTGACCCCGCAAAAATAGATGAGTCCAAGCAACCTATAATGGGTGACAAGGAAACACCGAGTGAGTTTATAACTCAGTAAGTCATAAGCAATGCAGTACCATCCATCAATAACATTATCACAAGAGGAAACAAAATGGAACGAGACAATTTACTCCATCCATACCGAACCATACCATAGTTCCTCCAACCTATCGATTCAGTTTCATATCAATTCATGCATTCACATTCCATATACTCATCAATAGGACATTGAAGCATTTTCATAAATCAATTTATTTTCGTTACAATCAAACGACTAAACGGCCTTTCACCCATCCTACGATAAATTTTATGTACGTGACTTCAAGTATATTTGTCACATTGGTTCAAACTTACCGGGCTCAACACCAAGTATAAGCATAGCACCTATTAGCCATGTACTCAGGACACTTACCCGATCCGCTGTCCGCGATCGACTCAATGGTGTCGTACACATAGTGTCCATAATGATTCACGAATGTATATTGAGTCCGGACACTCAGTGCTATATAATCAACTCGCACACTTAGTGCTACGTAATCAAATCGCACACTTAGTGCTACATAGTCAAACTCGCACACTTAGTGCCGCATGGTCAATTCGCACACTTAGTGCATCATATTCGTTTCGCACACTTAGTGCAACATAGTCAAATCGCACACTTAGTGCTGTACAATTTAATCCCGCGCACTTAGCGCCAATCTCATGGTCATAAATGGTTATACCCGCACGTTTAGTGCCGAGATCAACAACTCAGTACATCTTACCTCTTTTCTTTTCATTCAACAATTTCATCATCACATACGTACATGCATATATATATGTATATTTATTCATTCCATTCAGCATCAATACATAAACATTATGACCATTTGAAATAATACCAACTACATGCTTAACGACTTACCTCGTGTTGGGTAAGACGGTTCCAACTCGGCTACTCGATGACCTTTTCTTTGCCTTTGCTCGATTCACCTCCTTTAACTCCTTGAGCTTAATCAATAATTTAACTAGTTTAACCACCTTGCCAAATATTTACAATCCAATTTCACATGTATATGTATGTTAGTATATTCGGCTAATAACCTCATGCAACTACCATATCATCAAAATCTAATCACCCATGCGCATGCATTAGGTAAGTTACCTTTGCTAATTTTAAACCCAACATCACACAAGCTCTCAAGGGCTGGCCGAATGCTTCTTTTGTTACCCAACTAATCATTCGACAATTTCATCCCCTTTGCCACCCTTTTATGCCTAATTATCTAAATCAAGATAAGATCATCAACATGCCTAACCATAGCCGAATGTGCAACATTAATCTATCACCTCTATCTCTTAAATACTATCAAGTTCATTTACTTCTAATTTCTTAAGTTCCACATCTTAATGCCCATTATACATAATCAAATTTAACATCATCTATATATTTACTCATATGGCCGAATATACATACCCCCATATAATATCATTTTCATTCCATTTAACACTTAATTTCCACCACATAATCACTTGGCCGATTTTGCTAGCATACAAGCCTATGACCGAATGTCCTTGACCTCTAGTCACCTAGATTTTTATTCTTTAAGCCTCATCCAACTCATATTTTTCATTGACAACCTCCTTAACTTCAATTTATTCACATCTTTAATCATGCTACATTCGACCATTATTTAACAATAATTCATGCATCCTTTTTATTAAACACTCAAAATCAACCATCTTCATACCTCATCACCAAAGACATCAAAATACCAACCAAGAATGTAACATTCATGGCCGAATATCATCTCCATCAATTAACAAAATTTGAACCATGGCTAGGTAGATTTTCACTTACAACTTAAAATATACATGAATCTCAAAGAATAATATCAAACATACCTTAGTCTAGCAAACCACCATAGCCGATTTTCTCAAGCTTTTTCCCCTTCCTTTCTTTCCTCTATTCGGCCAAGGATGTTCAAGAATGAACACTTTTTTTTTCTTTCTTCAATTCACGGCAACAAGGGGGTGAGACCATGTTATTTTTTTTTCCATCACCCTTCCTTTCATTATTTAATTATCATGCTTATTATTTTATTTTCCTTACCATACATCACTAACACAACATGTTGGTGACATGTTTCCACCCATAGCATGGCCGGCCACTACATATTAGGGAGGGGGAATTTGACATGCAAGTCCCCTTTTTCTTCCACATGCACTAATAGGTCCTCATGCATTGACCTATCACATTTTAAAATTTTCTCATATAAGTCCTATTGACTAAATTCACATGCAATCGACTAAATCGAAGCTTGAAATTTTCACACATTCATGATTACATATTCTAGACAATAAACATCACATTCAAACCTTTCGGTGACTCGGTTTAGCGGTCCCGAAACCACTTCCCGACTAGGGTTAATTTTAGGCTGTCACATGAATGCTTAATAAGGTTAGTATATTGTGTTAAAGTTGTGAAATTTTAGCTTGTTTTAGGTTAATTATCATGGTTCTTACTTAGACCATGCTAAATTTTTAACTTTGATGGATGGATGGAGCATTCGGCTATGGCTATTAAAGAAGGAAATTTGATTACTTCCTTTAAGTTTTGATGAAGAATGTGTTGAGGAAAGAAATTAATCTTGCTAAAAATATAAATTCTAAATGCTCATATATGTAATACCCAAATAAAAGTGCTTGATGTCTTGAACAAATATTGTTTCGATGGGTGGAATGAGTAATGTCATGTATAGGTTTCGGCTATGGATTTTCATGTTTAATATTTTTATGTTGGTGTTCAAATTTAAAATGGATGTTAGTTGTGCTATAACACTTGCTTAATGATGAAAGGATCATGAGCTTAGGGCTTGAGAGGCATTCGGCTTTGGAGTAAAAATAATAGAAATGGTGTTTAGTCAATGCAAGTGTCCATACTTGTAGAATGTATTGAGTGTTGCAATCGGCCTTAACATAGACATGTGTGTGTTCGGCCACATAAATGAGCACCTAAGTTGATGTGTATGTTCGGCCAAAGGTAAGCATGTTGATGGCTTTATCTTGACTTAGAAGGTTCGGCTAAAGGGAAAATTAGCTAATATGTCGAATTCGATTCGTGAATTCGTACATATGTGACTCTAATGTCTAATGTGTATATGGACTAAGTACCTTGAGGTTCTCTTTTGATGTTCGAGTGAATTGTATTGAATCATTTGATGTGATTAAAAATGCATATGACCATTTTGTATTTGAGCTAAAAGGTGGCCATATGACCCATCAAACTCCTTGTCATATTCGGCCATAAGCTAGCAAAATGAGACTTTAATGAGTTAAATTTGTTTGATTTAGCTCAAGGAGTTAAAGGAGGTGAATCGAGCAAAGGCAAAGAAAAGGTCATCGAGTAGCCGAGTTGGAACCGTCTTACCCAACACGAGGTAAGTCATTAAGCATGTAGTTGGTATTATTTCAAATGGTCATAATGTTTATGTATTGATGCTGAATGGAATGAATAAATATACATATATATATATGCATGTATGTATGTGATGATGAAATTGTTGAATGAAAAGAGAAGAGGTAAGATGTACTGAGTTGTTGATCTCGGCACTAAACGTGCGGGTATAACCATTTATGACCATGAGATTGGCGCTAAGTGCGCGGGATTAAATTGTACAGCACTAAGTGTGCGATTTGACTATGTTGCACTAAGTGTGCGAAATGAATATGATGCACTAAGTGTGCGAATTGACCATGCGGCACTAAGTGTGCGAGTTTGACTATGTAGCACTAAGTGTGCGATTTGATTACATAGCACTAAGTGTGCGAGTTGATTATATAGCACTGAGTGTCCGGACTCAATATACATTCGTGAATCATTATGGACACTATGTGTGCGACACTATTGAGTCGATCGCGGACAGCGGATCGGGTAAGTGTCTTGAGTACATGGCTAATAGGTGCTATGCTTATACTTGGTGTTGAGCTCGGTAAGTTTGAACCTATGTGACAAATATACTTGAAGTCACGTACATAAAATTTATCGTAGGATGGGTGAAAGGCCGTTTAGTCGTTTGATTGTAACGAAAATAAATTGATTTATGAAAATGCTTCAATGTCCTATTGATGAGTATATGGAATGTGAATGCATGAATTGATATGAAATTGAATCGATAGGTTGGAGGAACTATGGTATGGTTCGGTATGGATGGAGTAAATTGTCTCGTTCCATTTTGTTTCCTCTTGTGATAATGTTATTGATGGATGGTAGTGCATTGCTTATGACTTACTGAGTTATAAACTCACTCGGTGTTTCCTTGTCACCCATTATAGGTTGCTTGGACTCATCTATTTTTCGGGGTCAGGCCGTCATCGAAGTCATCACACCGGATAGCAAGTTTTGGTACTTTCTTCTTAGTTGGCTTAGAAGAACATTTTGGCATGTATAAGCTATTACGTTGTGTTTGAACTTTGGCATGTAAACTTTAAGCCATGCGAAAATGGCACGAATGTTCGATTGAGTTGGATCAAGGGTAGGCATGAAATGGACCTAGTTACTTTCGTAACAGATGCTGGCAGCAGCAGTGTCATGAGATTGAAAAATCACTAAAAATAGTAGGAGTGGAATTAATTGATGAATAAATTATGTAATCGAAGCTTGATGAGTCTGTTTTCATGAGGAAGTAACGAAAAGATCATATGGGCAGTATATTAAGAGATAATCAGATTTTTGTGGGACAGGGCCAGAACGGTTTCTGGATTCCCTGCTCCGACTTTGGAAATTCATTATAAATTAACCAGAGATAATTAGGGGTCGTACCATATATGTACAGATTCCTCTCTGAGTCTAGTTTTCATAGAAACAAACGGCATCAGTATTGAAGCCCCGTGCAGGGAGATATCCAAGTCGTAATGGGCAAAGGTCAGTGTAGTCGACCCCTGCAACTTGGGAGACTTTGACTAATAAACTGTACTAATTGGCCTGACCAAAAATTCTAGAAAAAAATACATAGATGGGCACATGAGTCTAGTTTCTGGGAAAAATTACAAAACTGATTTTCGAGTTACGAAACTCAAGATATGATTTTGAAAACGACTAGTACACAGATTGGGCAGTGTCTGGAAAATAAATTTTATAAGGGGTTAAAGTCAGTTAACACCTCGTGTTCGACTCTGGTGTCAGTTTCGGGTTCGGGGTGTTACAAATCTCAGGTGCTCAGCATGTTCGGTCTCATCTCTTGAATAGACCAAGATGTCATCAATAAACACAACTACGAACCGATCCAAATACTGTCTGAAGATCCGATTCATCAAGTCCATAAATACCGCAGGGGCATTAGTGAGCCCAAACGGCATCACTAAGAACTCGTAGTGGCCGTATCTCGTTCTGAAAGCAGTTTTGGGTATATTCGAATCTCGAATTCGCAACTGATAATAACCCGATCTCAAATCTATCTTTGAAAACACTGAGGCTCCCTTTAGTTGATCAAACAAATCATCAATACGCGGTATCAGATATTTATTCTTTATTGTCACTTTATTCAGCTGACGATAGTCGATCCACAACCTCATGGTTCCGTCCTTCTTCTTCACAAACAATACTGGTGCACCCCAAGGTGAGAAACTTGGTCGAGCGAAACCTCTATCAGTCAACTCTAGCAACTAAGCTTTCAACTCCTTTAACTCGGTTGGTGCCATACGATACGGAGCTATCGAAATTGGCGTAGTTCCAGGTACAAGCTCAATACCAAACTCTACCTCCCGAACAGGTGGTAAACCCGGTAATTCTTCAGGAAAAACATCCGGGTATTCACAAACCACCGGCACAGATTCGGGTTTCTTTTCTAATTCTTTGTCATCAAGTACATACGCAAGGTATGCTTCGCACCCTTTTCTTACGTATTTCTGGGCCAACATTGAGGATATTACAGCTGGCAACCCATCCAAGTCCGTAGACTCAACTCAGATCATCTCATTATTTGCGCACCTCAAATCCATAGTCTTGCTTTTACAATTCACAACCGCATCATGCACGGTCAACCAATCCAAACCAAGAATAACATCAAATTCATCAAACGGCAAAAGCATCAAGTCCGCCGGAAAACAGGAACCTCGAATTACTAGGGGACATTTCTTACACATTTTGTCGACAAGCACGTAACGACCCAAGGGATTTGACACCCGAATTACGAACTCAGTAGACTCAATAGGTAAAGTCTTACTAGATGCTAAGTTTTCGCATATATAAGAATGAGTAGAACCAGGGTCAATCAAAGCAATCACATTAGTATCAAAGAGAGTAAAAGTACCGGTAATAACATCTGGCGAGGAAGCATCCTCGCGTGCGCGTATAGCATAAGCCCTAGCAGGAGCGCGAGCCTCGGATCTGGTCGTAGCATCTCTAGATCCTCTCTGACCACCACTAGCATTGCCCGTATTTCTAGATGGTCTACCTCGAGCAGTGGTAGCACCCGGTTTCCCACTCTGATTTACATTCTGTTCAGACAACCTCGGGCAATCTTTAATGAAGTGGTCAACTGATCCGCACTTGTAACAGGAGCAGTCATGGAATCTACAACTCCCCGAATGCCATTTACCGCAATATTGACATTCCGTTCTGTCCCGACGATCATTTCCAACACTGGCGACCGAAGTGACTCGTGTGCTCACAGGGGGTCGATCGCGATCTCGTCTAGAGAAACCCGAAGTGTCCCTAGACCGGCCTAAGTCATCTCTAAATTTCTTCGATTACTGTGGGAAGGGCTTCCCTGAAGACCTCTTACGAAACTCCTTTGCTCCCATATCAACTTTTCTTTTCTCCATACTTAGCTCCTCGGCTTTACAAGCTCGCTCAACAAGTACCACAAATTCTCGGATTTCCAAGATGCTAACATACAGCTTTATATCATCATTTAGTCCATCCTCGAAACGTTTACACATCACAGCTTCTGAAGAAATGCATTCTCGCGCATATCGGCTAAGCCTCACAAATTTTCGTTCATAGTCGGTAACCGACATGGAACCTTGTTTGAGTTCAAGAAATTCCTTCCGTTTTTGGTCAATGAATCTCTGACTGATATACTTTTTCCGAAACTCGGTTTGGAAAAACTCCCAAGTTACTTGCTCTCTAGGCACAACAGAAGTCAACGTATTCCACCAATAGTAGGCAGAATCACGTAGCAAGGAGATAGTACACTTTAGGCACTCATCGGGTGTGCAAGATAGCTCGTCGAGTACTCGGATAGTGTTGTCCAACCAAAATTCATCTTGCTCGGCATCATCGCTGTCCGTAGCTTTAAATTCAGTAGCCCAGTGTTTTCGGATTCTGTCAACTGGGGGCTTATTTGACCTTATTTGGTCAGTTGCCGGAGGTATTGTAGGTGCGGGGGTGGCATTAGTCGGGAATGGAGGTTGTGGAACAGCCGTATTAGTTCGAAAGTATTGGTTGAACCAATCATTCATTACGCTATAGAAAGCTTGTCTAGCTTCGTCATTCGGATTACTAGCAATCGGTTGAGAGTCCACCGGAGCTGTCCCTTGTGCGGGAGCAGGCGCCACACTCTCAAGATCATCAGCTACCGCTCGGTCGGGATCGGGATCCATTACTATAAATAAACACATTTTCAATCGTCAGAAATCACCACACTATCAAATAATCACAAAATGGCATGTATAGCTAGACCCAAACGTATTACGGTAGTCCTAGAATCGACTAAACCGTAGCTCTGATACCAATAAAATTGTAACACCCCGTACCCGAGTCCGTCGCCGGAGTCGGACACGAGGGGTTTGCAGACTTAAATCACTTCTTTGCACAATCCATTTTAAATTTTCCAGGCAAGCTGGCTAACTGCGTCACTGTCACCTTAAAAATCATATTTTTAGTTTCACAACTTGAAAATCAGCTTCGTGATTTTTCCCTGAAACTAGACTCATATATGCATCTACAAATTTTTTTTCTAGAATTTTTGGTTGGGCCAATTAGTACAGTTTATTAGTCAAAGTCTCCCATGTTACAGGGATCAACTACACTGACCTTTGCGCATTACGACTTGGATATCTCCCTGTACAAGGCTTCAATACTGATTTCGTTTGTTTCTATAGAAACTAGACTCAAAAAGGAATCTATGCATATATGGCATGACTTCTAATTATCTCTAGTTAATTTATAATGAATTTCCAAATTCGGAACAGGGAATCAAGAAACTGTTCTGGCCCTGTCTCATTAGAACCTGAATATCTCTTAACATACTATCCATATGATCGTTTCGTTACTTTCCTATGAAAATAGATTCATCAAGGTTCGTTTACATAATTTATTCACTATTTAATTCCATTCCTACAATTTTTAGTGATTTTTCACATCCACATCACTGCTGCTGCCAGCATCTGTTTTTTTAAGGTAAACTTTACCTATTTCATGATCCTCCATGGATCAACTAGAGTTTGTCATACATATTCCAAAAGTGATCAAGAATAACCCTTCCCATGGCTAACCGTTACCAACATTTCCATACCTCTCGACGGACAACATACAAAACGATTATAATGCTATGATCAAAGTATATTTAAGCCATTTTCGCATGGCTATCCAAATTTACACAAAACTGAAGGGTACATGACCAACAACAAAAGGGTAGTCCTATACATGCCATTTCAAAGTTCAACCAAAATTGTACCAAAAGGGGGCTTTGATAGTGTGGGAGACTTCGACTTCCAAAAATCCCGAGTCCGATAGCTGACGAGCCAAAATCTATAAAACAGAGAAACAAAGAAACGGAGTAAGTAATTTATGCTTAGTAAGTTTTGAGCAAGGGATTCCAGCACAACAAAAGTATAGCATTCATATAGCTAAACGAATAATTTCATATGCACAAATTTTCAATATCATACTTACTTCACATTACCAACCCTTATGTTCATACACAAAAGATCAACTTAGCCAAAGGCCGGTAGCTCATTTATCGACTGAGCGAATACAGATTTGTAAGGGATCAACTAATTCAAAGCACACACGAAACATACCTCATCGCTGGGATTTTACGAGCGTATTAATTTAAATTTTTATAGCAAGATCGCTCGTTCCCAAATCAAGCATCTTCGGGGTTTAGCCGGATATAACCACTCGCACAAGGCCTTCGGGTCTTAACCGGATATGGTCACTAGCATAAATGCCTTCGGGACTTAGCCCAGATATAGTCGCTAGCACAAATGCCTTCAGATCTTAGTCCGGATGTAGTCGCTTAGCACAAAAGCCTTCGGGACTTAGCCCGGATATCATACGAGTAACCATGCACATATATCAATAAATCATGACACATTCATATTTCATTTTCATTACCAAAGCTCAAACACAAGACACTTATCACATTTACAATTTCGGCTCAATAGCCACATATAAGAGCATGATTTTGATTTACTTAAGACATAATCTAATCGAATCATAATTTAAGTCCCATTACTCGAAAACTTACCTCGGATGTTGTCGAACGATTCCGATGGCTATTCGACCACTTTTTCCTTCCCTTTATCGGATTTAGTTCCCCTTTACTCTTGAGCTTAATTTAACAAATAAATTGATTTAATCATTTGAGCATCGAAAAGAGGAACTCAAGGTACTTGGCCCACATATATTCATTAAACATTAAAGTCACATATGTACGGAATCATGAATCAAACTCAACACATTAGTTAATACTCTCCTTAGCCGAATTTTCTAAGTCAAGATAAAGCCTTCAATATGCTTACCTATGGCCGAACAACACATCAACCTATGTACTCATTCATGTGGCCGATTATGCATGTCTATGTTGAGGCCAATTATATACTCAATACTAGACACAAATGGCATACCTTTTACTAACTAATGCATTACATATTATAACTCAATACGCATCCATCATGTACTCCATAACCGAAACACCATCATATGTAAATATATACCTTGAGATATTGTATATGTCATACCAATACATCATGTGCAAACATATATATATGTGTGCAAGAGCCGAATCTCAAAGTTGATTATAACTAAACATGAACATAAATCCAAAACACAAATCTTACCTACCATGCAATAAGCATAAATCATACTTATGGATATACCATGGCCGAATACATCACAACACCAAACCATTTCAATTTTGGTCATGGTTAAACAAAGAACTTAATGTCTCACTAAAAAATGCTAAAAAGAAAATCCAAGAGTCATCAATCCACCATCACATGTATCATTAACAAGCTTCATATTTAGCATGCAATGGCATTAACACAAAATCCACCTAGGCCGAATATCATTCCCATGACATAGCAAAGATTTGAACCATGGGCTAATTAGAACTCAAGCTAGCAACTAAAAACATGCATGAATCTCATGGCACAACCTCAAACATACCTTAATCTAGATACAAGTATGGCCAAACCTCCTCCTAATCCTCTTCCAAACCAAACATGAAGCAAGAACTCCTTCCTCCTTCCTTAGAATTTTCGGCCAAAAGAAATGAATTCCTCCTTCCTTAGAATTTTCGGCCAAAAGAAATGAAAAAGGATGAACAAATTTTTTTTTCTTTTCTTTAACTCACGGCAATGGGGGGGGAACACTCACACACATTCTTTCTTTTTTTTTTCCATTTCTTTATTACCCATACTCCTTATTTTATTTTTCCTAACATACCTCACTAACATAACATGTTTGTGACATGTTTCCACTCATAGCATGGCTGGCCACTACTAATTAGGGGGGGAAATTTGACATGCAAGTCCTCCCTTTTTATTACATGCACTATTAGATCCTTATAGATTAGCTATCACATTTCAAAAGTGTCACACAAATCCTACTAACTGAATTCACATGCAATCGACTAAATCGAAGCTTGAAATTTTCACACATTCATAATTACATATTCTAGACAATAAATATCACATTCAAACATTTCGGTGACTCGGTTTAGCGGTCCCGAAACCACTTCCCGACTAGGGTCAATTTTGGGCTGTCACAAATCATGCTACGATGACTTCAAAAATGCAAAGAACATTAATAACGGGGCTTGGGAGCACTTACTATTGCGCTTGGAAGTGACAAAAGCCTAGCCATGGTGTTCCATGAAAGTTTCAACAATGCTTGAGGAAGATGAACAAGGTTTTTGCTTGATTTTTCCCTTTTTAATCTTTTAATTACCAAATGACAAAAATTCTTTTTAGTCATTCTTTCTAATTTTACCTATCCAAGCCCATTTTTGTCCAAATTTTTAGGACTTGGTCAAATTACTATTTAAGAACCTTTAACTACT
The DNA here is from genome assembly GCF_007990345.1 of Gossypium hirsutum. NCBI lineage: Eukaryota > Viridiplantae > Streptophyta > Magnoliopsida > Malvales > Malvaceae > Gossypium > Gossypium hirsutum. The sequence goes on along the minus strand of NC_053429.1, from coordinate 103,476,271 downwards.
AATCCAATTCAATTTCATACTAAAAGCTTCCAGAACTTATATTTTACAATTATTCAATTTAGTCCCTAAAGTCCAATTGGGCACTTTTCACATAAATTTTCGTCATGAAATTTTTTCACAAGCAATAAACATATCATAGACCATAAAATAATCATAAAATAATTATTTCTATTTTAGATTTGTGGTCTCAAAACCACTGTTCCAACTAGGCCCTAATTCGGGATGTTACAATGCCATATTCCATCAAATTTCCTTCTTTCCATTTCATATTCCTCATGTCTCATTAATCATTTTATCCGTTGAACTATTGAATTTTCTGATGGATATTTCCGACAGTACATTCAAAGTATACAATTACATTATCTGTCAATTTATATCTAGTAGTACCTATTAAGGTACACTCTCAAGTCACATAACGTACAACAAATTTACCAGTCTAGGATAAATTTTGTCTGTAATATACACTCTCAGAGCTTTTTCGAGATTACCAGTCCAGCCTAAATCCTTTCAGTGACAAAGAATTCTCTATAGTATTTATTCTGGATTACCAGTCCAGGCTAAATCCAGTCAATTAGGATTACCAGTCCAGACTAAATCCTAATTGAAACATTTACTCGAGAAGATCATTTTGGATTACCCATCTGGGCTAAATCCATTCTGCAACACATGCAGTTTTATCAGGGAAATCATCTTTATCCATCAGAATTCAATATTCACATGGAATTTAACCTTTTTTAATATATTTCCAGCATATACCATATCTTCCATTGTAATTTCCATACGTTTCATATATACAATCTCATATAACATAGCCAATGCAATATAGCATTCTAAACAACACATTTCTATGCTAATTTAAGTTATATGAACTTACCTTAATATTCATTCGTAACTGAAATCTACTAATCTAAAATATTTTCCTTTCCACGATCTAACTCTTTGTTCGATCTCTCTGGATCTATATAATTGAATTTAATCATCAATTTAACACATTTCATACTATATTAAACTCAATTTCAACTCTACGAAAAATTACCATTTTGCCCCCATACTTCTCATAAATTTCAATTTCATCCCTAGGCTCTGAAAAATGAAATTCTACAATTTAATCCTAATTTCTAGCCAAGCCAAATTTCACATACCATAATAGCAGCCCATGAATGTCATAAAATCAGAATTTTATCATGGGTTTTCACCATTTTCTCAATTTAGTCCCTAAATCACGTTTTCATGTAAATTCACTTTGTAAAAGTTGTTTATCTATCAACAACCTTTCATTTTCTACCATAAACTTTTAAATTTTAGAATATTCATCCATGGAAAATTTTATATACTTTGATATCTATTCAAATTAGTTCCCAAAATAGTTAAATTAAACTTTCTCGATCTCAAAAATACAAAAATTACTAAAAACAGGACATGAATTCATACCTTTTTAAGCTTGATTGGTTTCTTCTCTCTCTCCTGGGGTTTCCATGCAAATAGTTAGGGATGAAGATGAATGAAATGTTTTCTTTTTCATTTAAGTTAATTATCATCTAATAAAGTTTCCAGTTTCCAATTTAGTCCTTAACCTTTTCCAATTTTTCCATGGATGATTCACCAAAAATATCTACATATTTTTCTTCAATGGTCTAATTACCAAATAAAGACCTCAAGTTTTGAACTCCATAGCTAATTAACCCATATAGCTACTAGAATTCAAATTTAACATTTTATGCAATTTAGTCCTTTCTTCAATTCAGCACATAATTGATAAAGAAATTTTCTCATGCAACCTTTCTATCACATTACTAATCATTTCATAATATTAAAATATTTTATCTTTTCGGCTTGGATTTGTGGTTACAAAATCACTGTTCCAATTTCACTGAATTTGGGTTGTTACATGAAATGTGGCCATGGGTTACTTATTCTCGAACAAGCAATTTATAATAGTCATTTATTGATAGTGATCATATTAATCATTAAGAGGACATAATGGTGACAATAAGATAAAATATGATTGTATTGAGTGAACGGAGTTAACTCAAAGGAATCAAGGATATCATATGAGGGTAACGCAAACATAACGAGGTCATTAGACAAAGTATTTGAATGAATTGCTTCTGTAAAGAGTATATAATAAGGAGTTTCCAATCATAATACTTGTTGTGGACTGAGTCTATGATTAAGTAATTGCGAATTATCGGAAAGATACTTCTGGACACAATTGCAATCACTAGAGCCTAATTGTATATGTCCGCTTGGTCCCTTCGCTAGCTCAAGAAAAGATCGATCGGACTGCATTTGAATTAGAAAAAAATTCTAAGACTTTGGGAATAATTTAATTGAGTTGATTTATTCGATGTGGAATTAAATTAGGTGGTCGTAAGATTTGTTCAATTATAGAATTTGATTAAAGAATTTTCTTGAAAAATTAATTTGGATAATCTAAGTGACTTTTGGAAAAATTAAATTTGATCAAGTAAAATTAAATTAATCAAATTAATTAAAATTAATATGATATTTTTAGAAATTAATATTTTCAAGTCAGACAGTCGGCCCAATGGGTAATTGAACTTGAAAATTAGACCTGAAATCGTAAATTGGGCCTGGGAGCAAAAAATCGAGATTGAGAACCAAAAATCAGTCAAACCGGGCATGGTATGTGATATTGGGCTAATGGTCCAACTGGTGGTTAGACTGGACTGATCGGGTTGTCATTGACCCAGACCAAACCGACAGCAATCAAACCGACTCGGGTGCTATAAGGGTGTCGCACTTGCATCATCGACCACTGCAATGCCAATGGCTGTGACGGTGGTGTCCCAGTGGTCAATGGCAATTGCTCTTTAGTGGTTTAGTAGTGGAAGAGTTACATTCCTACTAGGACTTTACCAGAGAATTTGATTTTAGATTAACTATTCAAAAAATAATATTATTTTAATAGTTTAATACTAAATTAAATTAAATACTTATCTTAATAGTAGTTTATTAATTTAATATTAAATTGATTATCTTAATATTAAAATTAATTTTATGTTTATCTTGTAGATAAATATTCTATTATTTTAATAATATTTAATATTAAACTTAATCTAATATTTATCTTCATAAATATTGTATTAATTTAATATTAAAATAATTAAGTTTAATCATAGTTTAACTCTCTAAACTCTCCCTATATAAAGTGATCGTGAGAAAATTTTACAAATCAAGTCGTTTTTTATCCCTTTTTCCAAATCATATATTCTATTATTAGTCCAAATTCATATAAAAGTTTAACAGAAACTGTACCCCAATCTTATAAAACTTTACATTTCAACTTATACCAAATAGCAAATAAAATCGAAATAAAATTTATTATTCATTTTCTCCTAAACTGTTTGTGACCTCCGCGTGTTGAGCCTATCAACAAAATCCAGAACTGTACCTGAAAGGGGAAAATAAAAGAGGGGGTGAGCTACTCAAGCTTAGTGTGAGATTAAACCAATATACTACAGAAGTGGAAACAGAGAACCAGAAGTAGTTCGGAAACAGAACATACTTACAGACAGATGACAGTTGAGCATAATCACTCAAAACACTTTCAATCATACACCATATGTGCTTTTCAGTCATCTGGGTCAATCAGACACACCCGGTCTTACGTACTATTCAGACATAGTAGCAGTATTAAGTTTCAATTAATACTTTTCAACCTTTTACCAATTCATCCATAATCAATTTCAATTCATAATTTACATCAAGTGATCATTCAATATGCAACCACATCTCATATAATAACAAAATATTATAACATAAATAAAAACGATATATTATTTACATACAAACTTACCTTAGTGCAAAAAATATAATAGTTTTGCAATTTAGTACACAATCTTTTCCTTTCCTCGATCAAAGTCAATTCCATGTCTTTCTTGATGTATAATAACACATTTGAGTTATTCAAAGCTCACATTATTCAGATCAGCCCCAAAACATCCTATGGCAAAAATTATAATTTTGCCCTTAAAGTTTCACAAAATAATGATTTTTCTCTTAGGCTCGAAAAATAATTTTTATTCAATTTTCTTGCATTTTAGGCCTAGCCAAACCATTTTCATAACTATAGCAGTCCACAATTTGCACTAAATCACACACTTACACACATTTTACAACTTTTTACAAACTAGTCCTTTTATGCAATTTCATCAAAAATAACTTAGTAAAAGTTGTTTATCACACTCCAAACATTCATATTCTTCCATAAAACATTAAAATACATGCATGTCATCCATGGGTAAACTTTTAAATATAAACCCTAACTCAAAATATTGGTAGAAATAGGTAAACCGAGCTACGAGGATCTAAAAAATGTAAAGAAAATTAAAAATAGGGCTAAACGAACATACAATCGAGCTTGGAAGCTTGAAAAACCCTAGCTATGTCTTCATAATGTGAAATTCGGCCAAGGGGTTGAAGATGGACAAAAATTGGCTTTTAATTTTGTTTTTAATTCATTTTAATAACTAAATGACCAAAATACCCTTAATGAAAAACTTTGGAAACATGCCTAACCATGTCCATTTTTGTCCATCAACTTAATCAATGGTCTAATTACCATATAAGGACCTTCAATTTAAAATTTCATAACAATTGGACACCTCTAGCATGTAGAACTCAACTTTTGCACTTTTTACAATTTAGTCTTTTTGACTAAATTGAGTGCCCAAATGTCAAAATTTTTGAACGAAATATTTAAAAAATAATTCTATAAAAATTTAGACTATAAAAATACAATAAAAACACAATTTTCTATGTTAGCTTTGTGGTCTCAAACCACTATTTTGACTAGACCCAAAATTAGGTTGTTACACGTTCACTATTTGCATATGAACTTACTAAGCTTATTAGCTTATTCCCTTTATTTTCCCATCTATTATAGGTTAATTTAGCAAGCTCAGGTTGGAGACCACCAGAGATTCCATCACACTACCAAGCTATCACTACAGGTATAGATAAATTCAAGTAGTTTGAGTCTATGGCATGTATAGGGACCTCGTCTTTTGAGTAATGATGGCATTGTTCATGTGGCCAAATGTGTTAGCCTAGAATAGCTTGTGGTCCAATTTGTATAAGGCCATGAGATGTGGCTCATGTTGATTATTTGGTAGTAAACCTAATTGTTTATGTATGCATGTGTCGAAGTCATGGTGATGTGAAAGCTTGATGATGATGGATGATATGATATGGTACGTAAGTATAAAGAATGAATGATGACAAATTGGTATGGCTAAGATCATGGTTTAAATGTGTGAATTGAGAATAGATTAATAATAATATTGATTGGATTTGAAATTGGTGTGGAATGCCCTAAGTATGCTTATTAATTTGAGTATGTGAAATGGTGACACTGCATGGGCATGAATGAGTGTAAAAAATGTGATAATGTTGTGTGCCATGAGATATGTTTAAGTAGGAGAGCATCCAAGGGTGATACACACGGGCGTGTGTCTAGGCCATGTGTGACACACGGTCAGCCCCATGGGCGTGTAGTCTGGTTGTGCGTCCCCTGCACACTAATAAATGTGAAACAGAATGCTTAGCAGTAAACACACGGGTAGAGACATAACCGTGTGTCTCAGCTGTGTGAAGGGCACGGCCTTAGGACATGGGGTGTGTCTTGGCCGTGTGCCCTTAATTTGATGATGACGTAATAAACAGACAGTTACACAGGCTGAGGACACGGGCATGTCCCAAGCCACACGGGGTCTGTGACCACACAGCTTAACCACACGGGCATGTGATCCTGTTTTGAAGAAAATTTTTCTAAATGTTATGAAAGTTCCAGAAGTTCTCGATTTAGTCCCGACCAATCCAGTGTATGTTTTGGGCCTCGTGAGCCCGTATAAGGGACGTTAAGCATATGAATGATAAGTTTCAAATTGGGATGGAAATTCATGACTCAGTTTTTTATGATTAAGCCAGTTTATGTTCGATAATGCCTCGTACCCTGTTCTGGCGTCAGATACTGGTAAGAGGTGTTACAGTCCCAAAAAACATGCCTGTGTGGGATCCCTAAATCCCCAAATCAGCTAGACGGTCGTGTTACTCAAAATCTAAAATCCCTAATTCCAAATCTCACACGCCTGTGTGCCTAAGGGGCACAGCTGTGTGAAAATCAACAACTTTCCCTAAATTAGCCACACAGTCCTATGGCACCTAATTTGGCGCAAAACCCTAATTCACAAATCCACACGGCCGTGTGCCACCACACACGCCCGTGTTTTTTCATTGGGGAGGCCACAAAACCACCCCAAAATAACCCCGAAATCACCGTTTCAGCCACCAGAATCATCCCTAATCTTTGTCCTATCAACATACATCCAAAAAGTGACGATTCCTATCACTTTCATTGACTAAAAACCCAAAATCAAAGGGTTAGCCTACAGTCAAGAAAGCCGAACAGAGAGTTTGCAAGTTAAAAGAAAAGTAGAAAAGATAGAATTGAATCCCACACCTATTTGCAATCAAAAAAGACGACAGAGGCGCGAGATTTCTGAATAACCAATAATCTGTTTTCGTAAGGCATGGTCCAATCATTGATCCCAAAAATTTCTAAAGAAAAAAAAAGAAAAAGAAAAACCAGAGAGGGAGAGGGAGAACGTATAACTCAAAAATAAAATAAAATAAAATAAAATAAAACTTGTTAAAATAATAATAACAATAATTCAATAAATAATAATAAAAAATATTATTATTAACCAAAAGCAAAACCAACTAATAAGATTCTCTTAAAATGCGCTCCGAAGGGCTCGAACCCAGAACCTTGAACTTAACTAACACTTACACCACCACTAGACCCGCAGGCCCATTTTTGTCACTAAAGTGCACAACTACTCACATAAGTACAGCCTCCTCTCTGACCCTATGCTTAACATCCCAAAACTTCTAGGCCTAAAATTTGGGGCGTTACAATTCACCCCTCATTAAAGAAATTTCGTCCTTGAATTTTCCAACTATCAGAATAGTTATGAATAACGAACTATACCACTACATTTTCGCTGCACACTCTAATCCCCAAACAGCTACCACATTTTAACTTGTACTTAAGACCTCTCACACACCCAGAACACTTAACCACTGAAGTAGATACACAGTTGTACACACACAATTTCTATGCTAAAAAAAACACATCCAAACATTTTCAAACATACCTGATGTAAAACGTCAAGGACAATCTTGAACTTGATGCTCCTTAGACCCACATCTGAGACACGATCCTAACTTCCTCCAACAGTCACTCGAATGACACCTTTTACAATGCTCGCAAGACGGTATGCTCGTGCAACTACCGACACTATTTTTACTATTACTCAAATGTGTCCTTGCAAGCTTCGCAGAACGAGGCTCCAGCCTTGGAGAACTGTGATCTCTCTTCTTCCCACAATCCACACATCTAACTTGAAGCGCTTCACTATTCTCCCTTATCCTAGCCTCAAACACTTCTTATAGCACTTCCCTCACTAACTGGGTCAGTGCCTCAGTACCAACTTTTGAGTTATCGCTACCCAGAGTCGGAAAACTCACATTGACCACTAGCTCTTAATAGTCTCACACCTCGAAGAAGTAAGTGACTCCTCTCAATCCTGCTTACCCTTAGAATCCATATCAGTCTTGTGCCTAACTTGGGATATTTACGCTTTCAGGAAGCAACATAGAATAAGTACAAAATCTAAATTTCAAGTAACACAGTTTCGAATGTCTACCTGGACCAGCATCAGAGTCTTAAACAGTTCATTTTGGTAAACTATTTTGAAAACACAAACCATTTCAACCTTTCGCGGTATAGTTTTTTAAATGTTTTTCAAAATCAGTTCACAAACGCCCAAGTAGTAAACACAAGCTGAGTTTTTGCAAACTCAACTCTGATACCACTAATTATAACACCTCATACCCAACCTAGGAGTTGTGGTTGAATTCGAAATGCTACATTGATCACCGAAGTGATCGTGAAAAAATTTTACAATCAAGTCATTTTTAATCCCTTTTCCAAATCATATATTCTATTATTAGTCCAAATTCATATCAACATTTAGCAGAAATTGTACCCCAATCTTATAAAACTTTACAGTTCAACTTATACCAAATAGAAAATAAAATCAAAATAAAATTTATTGTTCATTTTCTCCTAAACTGTCTGTGACCTCCCCATACTGAGCTTATCAACAGAATCCAGAACTGCACCTAAAAGGGGAAAATAGAAGAAAGGGTGAGCTACTCAAGCTCAGTGTGAGATTAAACAATTCTAGTACAGAAACAGAAATAGAGAACCAGAAGTAGTTCGGAAACATAACATACTTACAGACAGATGAAAGTTGAGCATAATCACTAAAAACACTTTCAATCATACACTATATGTAATTTTCAGTCATATGGGTGAATCAAACACACCCAGTCTTACGTACTATTCAGACACAGTAGCAGTATTAAGTCTCAACAATCATAGTAATGATAATTCTCAAACAGTTAGATAGTTACAGTTCAGAGACTATAGAATTCACATAAATACAAGCACTTCCAGTTGAATAGTCAGTGAATATTTCAGTTGATCAGTCAATCAATTATTTCAGTCAAACAAAAAATAAGATGTATATGAATGCAATGAGTTAAGAGAAACAACCCACCCATCCAACTATAACATCCCAAAGTAGGGCCTAGTCAAAATAGTGGTTTGGGACCACAAATCCAACGTTAAAATATTGATTTTATGATTGATATGAGCTTTAGAATATGAATATATGCATGGGTTAAAGTTTCATGAAGAAATTCTAAGTATAAGGTGTTCAATTGGAAATTAGGGACCAAATTGAATAAGTTGCAAAGATTCTATTTTAGAAGCAATTTGTATGAAATTGCTTTGGATTATTAATTTGGAAGTCTTAAAGAGCAATTTACCCAATTTCTAAGTTTTGGACAAAAATGGGCTTGTATGGAAAAATTTGAAGGAAAGGCATTAAGGGCATTTTGGTCATTTGGTTTATAAATGAAATAAAATGGGAAAATAAGCCAAAAATCAGCTCATTCTCTCCATGTTGCTACCAAAAATTAGGGTTCTCCATAGCTCGGGTTTTCAAGCTTTCCAAGCTCAATAATAAGTGCTCATAAGCCCTATTTTTTAATGTTCTTCGTATTTTTGAAATCCCGGTAACTTGCTCTCTCTTTTTCTACCCAATTTCATGCTAGGGTTCATGTTTAGAAACTACCCATGCATGAGAAGCTTATGTTTTGATGATTTATGAAAGGATATGAGAGTTTAAAGGATGGTAAACAACTTTTACTAAGTAGATTTTCATGAAAGGGCTGTAAGAACTATTTCGTAAAATTGTAGAACAGGGTAGAAAAATGTGAAAGGAAGGAAAATGTGGGCTGTTATGAGCATGAAAATTTTTGGCTAGGCTTGGGTAACTAAGAAATCCATACATTGTATTATTCGAGCCTAGGGACTAAATTGCAAATATATGAAAGTATAGGGGTAAAATAATAATTCTACCCAATTATGAATTTTGGGTCGTTTTGAGTAATGTATGTATTAAACAAACTAAATTTGGTATTATAGATCAAGAGAATCAAGATACGGGCCTTGATTGGGGAAACAACAAGGTTTACGAGGTTTAGGCTCGATTTCTAATATTTTGTACTGAGGTAAGTACATATGAAAATAAATACATTAATTTTTGTTATTAAATGATTTATTGATATTTGTATGCTTAATATGCTTATTTGGCTATGTTGATAATATAACATGTTTGATGCTTTGCTATATGATTATGAGATGTTGGCCATGTGAAAGAAACCATTTATGCGAGTACGTTCGGTAAAGGTTTGGAAGTCTAAAATCTCGTTTGAACCTTAGGAATAGTTGAGGATACTAGTGGCTTGTCACTATGATAGTCATATGTGTTATGAGCTCATTTAAAATGTGATACATGCTAGGGTCAGGGTGCTGGGTATCCTGAGTTGTGTTCGGATACTCTCTTAGCTGTTGGAGTAGCCCCGTTGAGAGCGGCATGTGATTCTGTGATATAAGGCACTACGGTGCACTTTCTATGCATTTTTTCTATGTGTCTAAATCATATTCCAAGTGTTCAATGGGTAACGCAATATGAATTCCGAAAGTAAAATTTAAGTAAGCCATATGTGTACAAGATGGCACAGCTATGTACTAAAACCCACTGAGGACTTAGTATATGATGATTCATAACAGATAAGTAATTATGCATAGATTATTAATAATTTAAAAAATATAGATTATTTATATGTGTACCTAGTAAGCTTTATAGCTTACCCTCCTCTCTTTTCCCTTCTCTTTAGATAAGTCAAACTAGCTCGAAGGATCGGGAGACGTCAGAGCTTGGATCACACTATCTTCAAGAAATTTGGGTATAAAAGGGTTCAATTATTTTGGTCATGGCATGCATAGGAAACTTGCCTATTTTGTGTATATGTGTCATGTTGAAGTAGCCAAGTGTAATGGCTCATTTGGGCATTGATTATTTTGTATGTGGCCATGTGATTTGGTCCATATTAATGATTGGGATGTATCCCTATGTTTAACTTTACATTCATACTAAGATGTGTATGTGTTGGTTTGATGGATGACTATTTATTTGCTAGTATGTGGTTGCATGATTTAGCACTCATACTAGATTGATAATAAGGAATATGGTAAACCATGAAATCGGTGTGGAATGACTAAAAGATAAAGTTGTGTGAATACTAATGGACTAGTATGAAAAGAGGTCATAGTGATGTTATAATGTTGCTTGTTTAAGTGTCCAAATATATCATGGGATATGCCATTGAACATACAGAAGTGTATGATTGTTTAAAGGTGACCAATGGCTTGGAGAGTAACCTCCAAATGGTCTACACGGGTAGACACACGAGCATGTGTCTAGGCCGTGTGTGACACACGGTTAGCACCATGGGCGTGTCATTCAGCCGTGTGTCCCCTATACCTTGAATTTTGGGTTAATATGCATGGTAATAAACACACGACTAGAGACATAGTCGTGTGTCTCAACCGTGTGGAGGACATGGCCTCTGGCACGGGCGTGTGCTTGGTCATGTGCCTCACATTTGTACTATGACATCATAAACAGAATGCTCGCCAAAATCACACGGGTCACCACATGGGCGTGTCCCAGGCTGTGCAAGGAACACGGGCCAAGGACAGGGCGTGTGCTCAGTCGTGTGAAAACCCTGTAGGTTCGAATTGGAAAGTAAATCCAATACTTCCACACGGGTGTGGACATGGGCGTATTCCCAAGCACACAGGCGTGTGCATTGTCTCCATACGGGCGTGTGAGCTTTAACTTAAAAAATTTCTTATAATTTTTGTGAGTTCTAAGTTTAGCCCTGAACCGCTAATGATGTATGTTTTGGGCTTTGTAGGTCCATAATTGGGGTAAATTGACTTTAATTGATTGGTTTTAGTTGAATGAAATTTTATGGCCCAGTTCTGTATGTTTGGTTCTACTTAAGTTTGGTAATGCCTCGTACCCTGCCCCGCATCAATACAGGTAAGGGGTGTTACATTTATTGGTATCAGAGCTACGGTTTAGTCGATTCTTGGACTACGTAGCATGTCTCTGTGTCTAGCTATACATGCCATGCGTAAATTGTGATAGTGTGACAACTCCTGATGATATTAAATTGTGTTTTTCATATATTAATAGACCCTGACTGAGGTATGGCAGATGACGTAGAAAGCAATACACCAACCCCCGCTCAAGGGATGGTTCTTGAAGAAAGTAGACCCGTAATTGTGAGCCAATGGGGAGGCTAGAGAGGTCTTCTTCCAAATGATGGATGATTGGTATGCTCAGTTCGTCCTGCAAACCCAGTCACTCAGATGCAACCTCCTCCACCCCTTCTGAACCTCAGCCTGTACCCATGATACCCGAGGTATAGATTTTATGAGATTTTCTAAAACTTTTGTGGATAATATTCGGAACAAGGAGCCGAGGATTTTAGATCTAACACTGAGGATGATGTTGAGAGAGCCGAGTTTTGGCTCGAGAATTCTATTCAGGTGTTCGATGAACTGTCTTGTACACCTGAAAAGTGTTTGAAGTGTGCTATTTCGTTGTTGGGGGATGATTCCTACCATTGGTGGAAGACTTTGATTTCAGTTGTGCCTAAGGAGGCAGTTACTTGTGTAACACCCCAAACCCGGCCGAGACATTATTGCCAGATCTGACGTGTCACATGGACTTACGACTGAGTATGCATTCGTTGGTTTAAGTGATTGGGTGGTCTTTGTAAAAACAGTGGCTGAATGAAAAGCCGGTTTATCAATCTTTAGGCTATCCATTTGTTGTGGTTGTTGAGTCTTGGAAAATGTTCATTAATTTTGAAAACCCGCGCAGCCTAACACTAGTAGTTTCGACATAGTATAAATATAATCAGAAAATAAAACCATAGCGAAAAAGAAATTTAAATAGCGGCCTTATTACAACTTAAACCCAAATTAAATAAGAATATAAATAATAAAAATAAACTAACTAGAAAACCAACTTTACAGATGATGTGGCCACTCCGAATCCCTCACAGCTCCAAGCCCACTATGGTTGGGGATTTCCTGCAGAGATGAAAATAAAGGGTGAGTTCGGTAAACTCAGTGTGTAACATAACCCAACCATAGCCCAAAATAGATCAAACCTCAGAGTCAGACTTATCTGGGCCTTGGCCCAGTACAAATATCAGAATGAAACCCATAGGCCATAGCACATACAGAACAAATATATCATGAATGCAGAAATCCCAACCCAGAGCCATCCATAACACCCCGTACCAGCCTTACACCATGTGGGGAGACTACTCGACCCACCCAACCATTACACACCACAGAAATTGTAGCGAGGCTGCCAGATATTGTGACAAAGTCACCAGATATAGATATTGCGGCTAGGCCACCAGAACAGATATATATATATATATATGTGGCAAAGCCACCAGATTGCAGTGAGGCTGTCAGATATTGTGACGAAGTCACCAGAACAGATATATGTGGCGAGGCCACAGATTGCAGCAAGGCTGCCAGAACGCTTCCTCCATCAATATAAACCCATGTCCCATGCAACAGAAATAATATGTCATGGCATACGTATACAGAAAGAGAACATCATGCTTTTTAGAAAAAATATAACCTTAGGGGTAAAATCGTAATTTTGCATGCATAGGGTATTTCAGTAATTATTACCTATTGCTAAGGTTTCATGCTCATTCTAACGTTTACCAAGTAATCAGAAGTACTTAACTCGTCTTTTACCAAAGTGGGCCCGTTGGCCATTAGCCCGTTTCGGCCCATTAAGCCCAAAAATACTGTTGTGCACGAAAATGCACACTCTGCACTCTAATCATCCAAAAGCACCATATTTATTAACAACTGTCTCACGAGTGCTTGCACGCTCGCTAGTTCACAAAATACCGACGTTCGGTATTTCGGCTTTATCGATTCAGTCTAAGGGAGGGTATCGTTTACACACCTGGTTGATGACGATTGATGACGATATCTCCCACGCGATAATCCTACAATCGATCACTAACACATTAGACTTACAAATTAATGATAACTAACATAAATCCATGTCAACTAACCCAATCATCACACAAGTTAGTCATTTACGCACGAGGGGCAAAATAGTCATTTAACACCCTAGGGGCAAAATGGTAAATTTACCCCACAAGGGTATCTTGGTAATTCTACCCTACAGGGGTATTTCAGTATTTCTACCCTACAAGGGTATTTCGGTAATTCTATCCTACAGGGGTATTTCAGTAATTCTACCCTACAAGGGTATTTCAATAATTCTACCCTATAGGGGTATTTCAATAATTCTACAACTTATCCACTTAGGCCTACGGACCCATTGGGACACATGGCCATTCAGCCCATCGCGGCCGAAATAGCCGTCTACTACTACAGTAATGAGAAATACACACCTGTTAGGAGACTGCAGTTAATCCTCGCTCCAAACACTCTAGCTGACGCCTAACCCAAACGAACACGTCACAAAGCGAAAGGGATCAGCCAAGAAGGGTATGCCTACTCCTCCTCATGGTTTACTCTATTTAAAGCCAGCTCTCCATCTACTCTTATGTAGTCTCGATGTGGATCCTCCATCACTAGAGTTTAAAACCAAACCAACTTTGCGTCCAACATAGCAAAATAATCAATCTTGCGTGCCAAGGGATTCAACCAAAGCTACAATGCAACTCACGCCACACACTAGGCATCACCATTGGTAAAATCCAAAATATTAAACTTTAAAGCGACCTACTTGCTTCAGATTATGAAAAGAAAACCAAAATATATTGCAAGAGCCAAGACTTGAACTTGACTTGCTTCCTCTATGGTGTCACTTCCTTGCCCTAAGTGGCGCCACTATCGCTACCAACTCTTTTTGTGTCATTTCAACCCTTTACTCTAAAGCCCAAACGCATTGCATCACTGTTATAAATTAAATTTCGAAGAACTACCATGGATTAAAACTTAAGTTTTAGGCCTTACAAAGGCCACTAACCTACTAAAATATATATAGAACACACACAAATTTTAAAAATCACAGAAACACAGAAAACCCAAAAATTGGGGCGTTATAACTCTACCTTCCTTAAAGAAATTTCATCCTCAAAATTTTACCTGAATCAAACGATGAGGATATTGCTGACGCATCGCCACTCTGGCTCCCAAGTAGCTTCCTCTCTGCCATGATTTCCTCCTCAAAATCTTAACAACTCGATCCAAAATCTGCATAGGCTCTTCCTTAAAGAGTCAAGTCTGTTTGGACCTCGATCTCTGCAACTGGCACAACATGAGTAGGGTCAGAATAATCACCTTACATGGAGACGTGAAAGACATCATGAAATCCTATCCAACTCTGGAGGTAGCTCCATTGATAAGGCCATTGGACCCACTCGCTTAAGAATTGATAAGGCCCAATGAACGGCGGACTTAACTTGCTTTCCTCCCAAACCTTAATATTGTCTTCCAAGGTGAACCTTCAAGAAACCATATCACCCACAGAGTACTCAATTTCCTTGCGCTTCAAATCAGCATATGACTTCTGTCTATCAGATGCTTTCTCAATCTCTAATCAACTTGACCTTATCCTCAGTATCTGCCACCAACTCAGGTCCAAGAACCTATTGTTCACCCAACTCGGTCCAACAACTAGGTGTACAACATCTTCGCCCATACAGTGCTTCATAAGGAGCCATTCGAATAGTTTGCCTGATAACTGTTGTTGTATGCAAACTCTGCCAATAGTAAGTAATCTTCCAACTGGCTCGAAAGTCGATAACGCATCCCTCAACATGTCTTCCAGAATCTGAATAACCTTTTCTAACTGACCATCAGTCTGAGGATGAAAGGCTGTACTAAGGTTCAACCGCGTTCCCAACGCCTCATGGCAACTTTGCCCAAATCGACACTGGCACTCCGTGAAGTCGCACTATTTCCGT